>NW_026971580.1:27933-55620 GCF_963678635.1 Symsagittifera roscoffensis | reverse complement strand
GACCACAGTAGATAAGTAATAATCCGATGTATAACAAACGTTTCATACGTTTGAGAAATGATATCCATGTATATCTATGGATCCCTACGTATAACGAATGATCCCTATGTACAACTAAGAATTCCATTGTAACGCGAATGAATTTACGTATAACTAAAGATCCCTAGTTGAAACTAATGATCCATATGTGTAATGAATGGTCCATATGCAAAACCGTTTAGTATATAGATCTTTGAACCCTAAACCTATCTAATCGTTTCGTAGAAAACGTCATATTGCAAACTTCGGTATACATAAAGATTTACCGAAGTTTGCAATATGACGCTTTCTACGAAACGATTTTCAAGTTATTTGCTTTTCACAAAAAAAAAAATCCCAATGTGAAATTTTGTAGCAATTGACCCCAACTTGAAGTTGTTTTGGTAATAATTCCAAGTGTTACTTTAAGTAGGATGAAACAAGTTCACTCAAAACGTAAAATAAATCTTTAGAAAATTAAATCAGCAAACTCAAATAATTTTTGTCACTACTTTGTCTAGAAGATGCAGGATTTCACTAAATTTTATGTCAGTACCAAATTTTTAACAGATACAAGGTATTTTAATGTATTTGGTCTTTTCTGTTTATTTTTTTGTGTGTTATTATGTGCTTGAATTGGCATGAAAAATATAGATAAGTGATTTTGTATGCATGTTTTCAAGAAGTGCTCAGGGATGTATATTGGTTTTCGCTTGAATACCAAACTTGCAATATTAAAATTGTGACTAGAACTGCAACTCAATCTAGTACTTTTGGATGATTCGTTCAGGAAAAATTGTGATAACTACTCTGTAAGTGAACAACTGTAAAAGAACTGTAAATGAACAACGTATACCAGATAATTGTTATGAGTGTGTGTGTGTGTATGTGTGTGTGTGTACTTGTTAACGTGTGTGTAAATGTGTGTTTAGTTATGTGTTTGAAAAAATATGTGTTGTACGAATGTGTTTGTAACTCTCTCACAATCATTTATGAAATAATGTTTTTGATGAAGAAAAACCTAATTTTGAACTATTTTTTTTGTAGAATCAAATTTTATTAATGACCATTTTTTCACACTTGAACATAAACGAAACACATGAACTTATCAAAACATTCTACGCTTGAAGAGTCGTGTTTTGTTTGTAAAATTTTTGACAAGAATACAAAAAACTAACAGCTGAATAATAGGTTTCGACGTCAACTCGAATGTCACAGCGAAGCAAAAGAGACCTAAAAATTTTTCATTTAGACTTCCAGTATCCCAGTGTAGTTGATCCAATCTGTTCATTCTTTCTTTCTGGTAGCATTTGGCGTAAAAAAAAACAAATTTGAAAAACGGCTCAAAACTGTAATTCGCAAAAAGGTTTTACAGGCCTAAAACTCTCGTACAAAACGATTAACTAATTCTGCCCAGAAATACCTCACAAAACCGGAATCAAAGTTAGATTGAGTTTGAATTGTAGTAAAAAATTTATCTATTGTTACAGTTCCGACATACAAACATGCTTGCATGCAAACTTTTCTACATATGTGGAAACACAAGAGAAAAAGAAAACCTGATTTTTTATTATGTGTTCACGCGCAAACACACATACAATCGCTTTCAATAGCATAATTTTTGTTGCCATTTTTTAAAAACCTTCTAGACAACTCAGCTACCAAATATATTTGCAATTTTGTCAATTTAGGCAGTTTTCAGCAAACAGCAATAGGAATCAGTTTGTTTTGTTAAAGAAAATAGAAGAAAAACAATGAAAAGTGCTTTATAATAACACATACCTAGGTTACAATCTAATTGCAAAAATCAAACGTATACACAGACATAGCATACATATAAAAAAACACTACACAATTAGCCAAACACTCACGCAGCTATACACACGTATACATGAAACACTTGCTACAAGTGCCAGTCCCCCGGACGGCACAGTCGAACTTTCCGACGCACGCTGAAAACAAAATTAGAGTCGCTATTTTTGGAGTTAAAGTGAAAAAGTGACTCAGAATGTTCCAGACTTAAGTAATTTTCAAAAAGTTCCATTTGGACTAGATTATTTTTGAGAAACTTAACAAACGACCATTTTGACTGAAAAAAAACGTAAAAACCCAACATCCGATTACATGTTTAAAATTAGTCCTACTAGAATTCGTACAGGAGTTAGTCGTCCGAGAGGAAAGTTTGAATCCATCTTTAATGGATTTAATGTGTGTTTATCAGAAAAAACATATCTAATTCTGAATTTTTAGCCTTTTTTATTTGCAATCATGTTTTATCGAGATCCGAGACCCAGCTATGTGGCTATTTTTGCATGCAAACTCAGAAAATAGGAGAAGAACGGAGCCTCATATCGTGAGACAACGTCAGGATAAGGGGCTTATCAGAAGAAGATTGTAGAAATGTAAAGTCCAGTGATACATTCGGGAATTCAACGAACCCTGTCGAGCAAGAAAATTAGAGAGAAACCGACGCTATCTTCGAGAGAGTACGGAAACAGAGCCCGGTGCTCAGAGACAGTTAGCGAATTTTAGCCATAAAATAGCTCCTGTACTGCCCTGAAAGACTTGAACTAATCCGATACCTATTTAGTATTTTAGAGACAGATAATTTAGAGTGGAGGAAAGATCCAATCCATCTCTACTGCATTTAGTATATAACCGTCAGAAAAAAATATCTAAATGTGGTTTTCATGCCGTGGTTTTAATAAAATTCATGTTGTCTTGGGATCCGAGACAAGGCTAGGTGGTTTCTTCTGCAATTCAAAAAAGTCAGCGAAGAACTAAGCCTCTTATCGTGTGGCAACAACAGGACAAGGTGCTTATCAGAAGAAGGTTGTGGGAACGGAAGGTCAAGTGAGACATTCGGGATTATGCCGAACCCTCCTTTGCAACAGAATTAGAGATATAACCACGTTATCTCCACGAGAGTACGTAGTTAGAGGCCCGATGCTCATAGAGTGTTAGCGATTTTTAGTCAAAATTTAGCTGCTGTAATGCCTTGAACGCAGTGTGTTTAATCCAATATTACATTGGCCTATCAGCACAGGAGCAGATAGATTTGAGAAGTCGCTCCATATCTAATGGATTTAGTATATAATTGTCAAAAGAAACAAATATAATTGAAATTAGAGCCTTAAATAAACCTAACCCTTACACAGAGCAGAGAAACAACTCACTAAATAAGCAGGTTAAAAACAGGTGGGAATGAGGTGACTGACGTCAGCCAGTCGTCAACAGGAACTTGTCCTACGCTCTGTTTTTGTGTAATCTCTGGACGATTGTTGCAACAAGAGTAGTCATTTAAAGTATCTTGTGAAATTTTCTGCACCGAATGCAGTAGAAAAGGATATAGTTTGGTTTATGGTTGTACTTCTAGCTATAATTGGTAAAATAGCATCTAAAAAATTTTCTTTGCGCATATAAACGAATCAATTATTTCACAAAAGAACATAATACGATACACAGAACTTAGAACCAGTTCTTTGAACGAACACGCAGTTAAAACAAACACACATACATACATTTACGTAAAAATTATTCAAAACCATAGTTATGTACACATAAGTGATTAAGTACGCATACACTTTTGAGTTATTTGGTAAATGTTATTCTTTACAGTTTCTGGAGTAGCTATCACAATTTTTACTAGACAAATCACCCACAAAAGTTGGATTGAGTTTGAGTTTTAGTAATATCTCTATTTATGAAAATAGATTGCGTTTTTGATATTTAAGACTTCAAACTACACCTTTATCACTTTTTCTTGAAACTTTTCAAACTACAAACTTCAACCTTTTTTTTGAAACATTTATACCAAAGAACGTATAAACATGCTTCATATGCCAGTTTAAAAAAGTTTTAGAAACGTAACACGATACATCAATCTACGATGTATCTGGTCTAAATCTGCATCTTCTAGACAAATGAGTGACAAAATTTTCTCTGATTTTGTGTGCCTAATTTTTCAGTTAAAATGTACATGCTTCCAATATTTAATTAACGAAAAAATCAGAAGTGTAGATGGAATTTACATGAAAACAAACAAAACACAGGCATACAAACGCAAAGGTTTTCCCATAGAGTTGTATACACGCACAAATCCACACATCGCTTAAACACATGGACGAAAACATGAGAAGATATACAAAATCTGGTTTTTATGAAAGTATGATATATTCACTCAGGAAAACCCAGTCAACTAAAACAATGAGTTTGACGAAAAAATAGAGTTCTGGTTATGATTATCCGTCCTAAATTATAATGTTGACAACATTCACACATCCTTACTTACGTAAAAATACACAAGTTTCCAGTTGCTAACAATTTTTCAACAAAAATCAATTAGAAAAAATACACATAATGTTTGTACAGACACAAACACACAGACATACAAAATATTTCAAGTATAGTATCATGTTAAATACTCTGGAATGTTTTCGATCAATTGGCAGCCTAATTTAGCATGAAATTGAACTTAGGTTTCAATTGAAATAGTCCTCATGTATCTGAAAATGGTTTGGAAACACGTAAAAATCTGAAAATGTTTTCGAAACAAGATACCTACGTACACATTCAATATCTACATACACACTCACACAGGTACAAATCACATGAAAAAGTTATAAATAAAAACACATGCAAATCATAGATACAGACCAAAAAATACATGCATACCTAATTGCTAAAGATACACACCTAACATACAACATACATACATCAAAACATAAACACGCATAAAATTTATCCGGAAGCATTTTTAATATAAAAACTTCAACAAATTTGGTTTTGAAATCTTACTTAAATACCAGAAAACATTTAGATCTTGCACACCTATAGCTGAAACAATCATATACGTAGACCTTCATACATAACTATATGCCTAAAATTCACACGTTTACGCATTTCAATCAATAAAAAAAAACGTTTAAACATACTTCATCATGAATTTCTGCAATTTTCGGTTTTTCTGTCTTGGTGTAAGTGTTGTATGTGAATGTCTATCTCTACCCCTGTTTCTCTCCATCTCTATCTCTATATCTCTTTTTTTGGCGCAAAAATTCAACATTGTGATCATTGGATCTATAGGGATCATTTACTTTTCATAGGTATCATTAGTCACACATCTTTTCAATTACGTAGGGACCATGAGTTATGCATTTGGATCATCGGTCATTTTATAGGGATCATCAAGGATCGTTATTTAAACACAGAACTCATTGGTTATACATAGGGATCATTAACTAGACATATGGATCATAAGTCAGACACCATTTATCTCTTCTCTCTCTCTCGCTCTTGCTCTCTCTCTCTCTCTCTCTCTCTATCTCTCTCTTTTTCATCTCTATATCTCTCTTGTTGGCACAAAACTTACATATTGTGACCAATTGGTACACATAGAGATCTGTGGGGATCATTAACTTTTCATAGGGATCATTATTTATACATCATTTTCCTTACGTAGGGATCATGAGTTATTCATTTGGATCATTTGTCATTTATAGGGATCATCAAGGATTATTATTCAAACAAAAAAAATCATTGGTTATACATAAGTATCATTAGTTAGACATATGGATCATAAGTCAGACATCATCTATCTCTTCTCTCTCTCTCTCTCTCGCTCTCTCTCTCTCTCTCTCTCTCTCTCTCTCTCTCGCTATCTTTCTCTTCTCTCTCTCTCTCTCTCTCTCTTTCAGCTCTTTATTTTCTTTTTGGCGCAAAACTTACATATTGTGACCATTTGGTACACATAGAGATCTCTAGGGATCATTAACTTTTCATAAGGATCATTAGCAATACATGTTTTTATTACGTATGGCCCATGAGTTATGCGTTTGGATCATGGGTCATTTATAGGGATCATCAAGGATTATTATTTATACATAGGAATCATTGGTTATACATAAGGATCATTAGTTAGACATAAGGATCATAAGTCCGACATCATTTAGAATGTCTAGGGATCATTAGCTATGCATAGAGATCAATATTTTTACATAGGGATCATAAGGTGTTAATATTCTGGATGGAACAGGTTGGAGATTATCTATTCAAATGATTTCATGTATTGGCGGAAAAATATGGGAGACAAAATTTGAGAAGAAGAATTAGAAAAAAAAATCTATTTTTTCTTTGAAAAAAAAGTTAGGACGAAAAAAAACGCATTGGTATCGTTTGGTATACAGGGGGATCATTAGTTTGACATAGGGATCATTACTCACACATCATTTATAAACACTAGGGATCATTAGTTATGCATAGGCATCATTGGTTATACATTGGGACCATTCGTTATATGTAGAAAGAGTGGAAGCATGTGTGATCATTACTCACACATCATTTATAAACATTAGGGATCATTAGTTATGCATAGGCATCATTGGTTATACATTGGGACCATTAGTTATATGTAGGGATCATCAATTGTACATTGGGATCAATGGTTATACATAGGGATCAATATTTATACATAGGGACCATTAGGTATAACTTTTCTAAATAGTAATCATTAGAGATTGTCTGTTTTAGGCGGAAAAATTTTGAGAATAAAAAAAATTGAAAAGTAAATGAAAAACGTTTCGAAGTTTTTTTAAAAAAATATTTAGGACGAATAAAAATTTGGCACAAAACTTACACATTGGGATTATGTGTTATACGTAATATTGTTTTTTCATAGGGCTCATAAGGCATAAAAAATTTTTCATAGTGATAATTAGGGATGATCTATACCCAATGGCCGCTGTAGGGACCACCCCCCGGTCCCGGTGTCGTATATCTATACTACTGAGTACTTCTCAGGTTCTTATCTGATATCTTATACAGTTCGGTCATTGAAATCGACGATGCTTCCACTCTTTCTGTGTTTGACATATTCTTTTGTGCGCAGGTATGTTTCGAAAATGGTTCGTCTATGTGTTCTGCTATGTTTCGCAAACGTATTCAATGGAAGTGTGCAGTTCTCCACCATTTGCGGCCATTTTTGTTTGTGGGCTGAAATTGAAACGCATGCAAAAGTGGGATGTCTTTGGCGACTGATATTGCTACTTGTGTTTAACTCAGTTTCTCAGTTTCAGCTTCGTGACCCGGCATAAAACGTGTGAAATCTAAGTGGAATCGGGTAAAGTGAAAAAAACATAAGTGAAATCATTATAAACAAACTAAAACTCTTAAAGCAGTCGGTCATTATATTGAAAATGATGGCAAGTAATTTTATGTTTTTTTTTTAAGGTCACAGGATCCTACTTTTACAAAATATCATTACTTAGGTTAAATTTTTTCAATAAAATGTTTGAATTTCAAGGTTTTTTGGAACAAGCTACATCTGAAAATTATCTTGTAAATCCTCAATTTAGCCCATGCCAAGTCCACAACATGGTCAAAAACACTCAGGCTATTTTGAAGTTTTATAGAGTAAGTACTTGTGTAAAAACAAAAACTCATAATCATTTCATGATCTGGAGCTGATTTCCGATGTTATTTCGTTGTTGACATAGACCTAACACGACGAAAACTTCCCATTAGATAGATAAAAATAAAGATAATCTAGCCTTTTGATGTTTTTGTCTAGTGTCACGCAAAAAAAACTGAAAGGGATTGTGAAATTTTTGAGATGGATGAATTTTTGAAAAAGAAACTCCAACCAAGCTAAGAAAAATTTTTTGATTCATCCAATCAACATCAACCCAAGTGTTTTTCTTGAAGCGCCAGTCGACAAGCTAAGCACCTGTGACATTCAGCTATGTTTGTTTATTTGTGGAATAAGTGGAAACTATAGTTTATAATATAGTCCGGAGGTCCATCATTGCCCTTTCTGTGTAGATTCTAGGAAGAGTGGTGTTGTGTGTGGCAGTGTTGGTGTGTGTGATCGAGTGTGGGGTGGTAGACAACATTGGGGACAAGATAGAGGACATGAAGTGCTGGAACTCGTGGGTGGGGGAGGCCATGCTGTGTCCACATCACATGAAGTGTCAAGATCGCAGGTAATTGAATTCTCACATCTTAAATTTTATTCTTACATTTTACCAAACACTAAGTTTAAGGGACCCATAAGAAACACTTTCAGTTTTCTAACTTTTCCGATCCACTCAAGCAGTGACAGCTTAAGGGGGATTGGTTTGGAAGACTCCCTATTTAGGGATTCGACCCCCTGACGATCAACCCTAAGCGACTTTGAAAACGATGAAAACGCCTTTTATGGCATGTTTTAATTTAATTCTCCAGCGGGACAGAAAATTTGGTCAAAATATGGTCTTTATAGTGATTTGATAGAGCTGAGAAAATCCTTTTTGTCGAGGTAAAAAAAAATGTCGACAAAAGTATCGAAACTTTTTTTGAAAGTCTCGAGAAAATCCTTGAGAAAATCCTAATTCCTCCGCTGCACACAATGGTCAATGATTTTTAATCTCCAAAAATGCTGTAGCAAGGCAGCAGCGTGGCGCTAAAGGTATTTTCCATGAACTACAAACAATCCGAAGCGCTCATGTGTGGTGTTTTGTGCTAGATTATAAATAACAATGTACGAATCCTGACGAACCATCCTCTGTCGACTAGGAGTAGATGAAAATTTATCACTGGAGTCATGATTAGGGCCAGGATAAAAAACTCGGTATATGTGTTCTGATCCTAAAAAGGTACATATTTGTACGCTTATTCGCTCGCGTCTACTTAAGCATTGCTTGGAACACGATTAGTTTTCCTAGTCTACCAAGGGAGGTTATCTTGCAAGATCTTGCGAGATTCTTGCAAAAGAAGGTTATCAAAAATGAAAAAAAAAGTAAGTCCAAATGATTTTCTCATTGCATTAATTAATTTAAAACTAGTAAAACGCGCTCATTGATTGTCCCAATTGAGGTTGCAATTGCAATTGGGGTGATTTGAAAACTTTTTGAAGAACAATTTATCTTTTTTTACTAGCAAAAGTTAACCAGTGATCGCTTGGACATTTTGCCAGCCACCATAAGCCAGTAGAGATGTTGAAATGTTTCCTTAGTGTTTTTTTTGTGCGTGTGTGTGCAGGTGTGTGATGCGAGAGGGCTACCAGTGTAATAAAGACGAAGGCCTGAAGGGATGTCCACCTGGGATGAGGTGTCACTCGAATGGCGCCTGCAGACCCAAGGTCAAGTGTGCCGATCACTCCGACTGCCACAAATTCCTCAAATTTCTTCAATGCGGCGATGATGGTTTCTGTGGAGTGAATGCCAAACTGCTCAACAATTAATTTATTTAACTTTCATGCGGCTTTCTATTGATTATGCTCCAAACATATTTCCACCTTTATTCAATTAGAAAATACTTCTAACAGTTTTTGTTAGTAATATCTCGGAACAGTGTTTCCAAGTAGCTTGAACCTAGAAACTCTCCGTGAACACTTTCCGTAATTCAAGAGCTTATTGAACAAAGATTTGCTCAATTCTGCTCGGAGATTTGTTTCAACATTCAGCAGATCATTCTTCCTGCTTCTTCGTCGCAAGCTCGTTTTTGCAACTAAGCGCAACTCTGCTCATTTTTGCGGCTCTGCGCATCATAGTGCTCTGACGTGATTTAATTCAGCTAACAATGATTTCAGTTTTTCAACTAAGCTCTAAGTTAAGGCTTTGGCCAAGTAACTCTGTTAATTCCGTTAATTTTTAAGTTTAAGGCAACATAATGAGTCACGCTCATGAAGTCACGCTCATCAATTTCTCAAAGCACTCTGTTAAGTTTCATTTTTTGGGCCACATAATGAGTAAGTCAAGTTAATCAACTTCGCAAAGAACTATTTTGAGCCCATCAATTGAACTTCCTTATATTGTTTTTTGTGATTGTTTCAACAGCAAGAACAACATTGAAACTAGTTAAAATATGCTGGCTATTTTACACCTTCAAAATACGATTTCTCAAATTTCGCCGGGTTAAGCCCTTTCAAAAAATTTCACTACCTTTTATCAAGTTTTGAACTTTGTAAATTAAATAGTTGCAGAGCAAATGAACAAAACGTGAAGAAAACATTCGGTCATTTTTTTCGTTGAAATCAAAAAAGTGCAACCTCTTCGTCCAGTGAATGAAGCATCAACCACATCAGTTTGGGGCGGATTTTCAAGTCTTCAAAAAACTGTGTACCCACGCCAAAATAGAAAACAATTTTTCTACATGATTTTGGTTAAAAAAATTTCTTGGAACAGATATTGTTTGAATTTAAGAAATAGGAATTCAACTTTCTGATTGATCTCAAAAAAATTTTATTTCATGTTTTTGAGAGAAAAACTACGTAGACCTCAGAATATAAAATTATCAAAATGGGTTAAAAGTGTGGACAAGAAATGAAAATCTAAGTGGATCAGCTCGTTTCAAAAGTTGGTTGTCCGAAACCATTTCAAGTTCTCAAAATTCATGTTCAAAGCTCAGTATCTTGAAGCACCGCAGAAATATGAATTTCGGAATGCCAGTGTAATTATGTAAACTATTTTGAGGGTCCGGGTACTAATCTCATGATTGAGGGTCCGCATGGTTGAAAATTGTCAACCAATCTGATTTTCCGATTAGACAATCGGATTTTGCACAGAAGCGAAGTCTTTATGAATAAGAACTACCTGTAACGCACCACAAATTTATCGTTTTGTTTTTCAATTTTCAAAAATTGGTTTCAGTTATAACCTCTACCCGACTTTGAATTCACAACACATGAGAGTTCATGTATCTGTTTGTTTTCAATCGGTCAAAAATTGATTTCGTTGAATTTTTTGAAACCTCAGTTCTGATTGGCTGAAAGTTATTTTCAATTTTCGTTCCCTCCATCATGAGGGACAACATTCTTCCCAGATAGTACCGCCTTACGGTAACTTTACTAATTTAGTTGAGAGTTAAACATTAACAACTAAATATTGAAGCTGCCCGCACAGACAAGCTCAACAAGGATTATGCCAAAAGTTCAACATCTTATCGAGGCATGATCCTGAAACACCTACCAGAGATAAAATGACCTTGAGCAACTGTCTTATAGGATAGCAGTGTTTTCCTAAAATTCCAACAAAGCGGCAAAAATGTTTGAGTTTGTTTTTACATCTCAATAAGAGAAAAAAATCAATTAAGAGAAAAAAATCGTAATAAGAGAAAAAACTCAGAGAAAAAAATCAAGTCGGTTATAAGGTATGCCTTTCGAGCAAGAATTCCGAAAACCAAAAAATTGTAGGTTTTTTTATGAACTTTCAAAATTATTTTGGAGACTACAACAAATCAACTTGATGAACATAGCTGCGGACGTTTTTATTTAGAGTTCAGGTGTACTTCGACAAACTTTCTAGTTATGAGCAAAAATCTATCTAACTCTATAAATAATTGGGCTTTTCAGTAAACTCATGTGGCGAAACAAGTTTTCTGGCCTAAGATTTTCTGTAATTGTGATTTTATGTAAATTGGTTATAAGAAATTCAATTAAAATGAACAAGCAAAAATTTCTTCAAAAGCAATGCAGGGACAGTTCCTATCTCACAGCTTTCTAGTTAGTCATTTCACATTCCTAAAAAAGTCTTATAAGAAAACAAAATCATCTTTGTAACTTTTTAACAGCCTAGTTTGCCGATAGGTTTTAGTTTTTGCATAGGAAAACTTCTAAAATAGCAACTGTTGGTCAATCCGGGAAATCTAAGAAATCGTTATTTTACTGAAAAAAATTGAAAAATGTATTGAAAAATTGCTTCACTTGAAACAGCTGGCTTTACCTAATATTAATTTGCAATGCTTTCTGAGCTAACTATCTGTTTTCAGGTTATTTCATTGAAAACCGATTAAAAACCCTAAAACTAAACCAATTCAAATATCTCAGTCAAAACAGCACTATCGAAGATTGTGTACTGTTTTTTCGAAATTGTTCACAATGAGTAAAAATTTGTTGAAGTTGCAAGTTCTAAGTCTCAGTAATTACCTGGAGAAAATAATATGTTTTGCATAAACCCTTTGCCACATTCCTTGAAAACATAAAATACCAGCTCGAACACCTGACCCTACATTCCATGGATACGACATGAAAAAGTCATAGAAAAGTAATTAGACAAGTCATCAGACAATGAAAACATAGAAAAGTCAATTACCAACTGAACAAAAGCCAAGTCTCAACTAAATCAGTTAAAACCAATTCCCAAAAAGACAATTTGAATTGCTCTAGCAAATAGATCCAGTATTCACTCAGATAAATAGCCATTTTAAGTTTGGTATTATATCACATGTTTCAGATAGACAAGCATGTGGGGTGTAGAACGATAAATATATTATTATAAGAAATCTCAATCTCTCCCCCTCTCTCTCTCTCTCCATCTCATCTCCTGTGAGATACTTAGGATTTGGTACAGTGACTGTCCTCACACTTCCCGCTGTCATCTCTTAGCACTCATTTATAAACTCATGTTGCCCTTATTGGCGTCCAAGTGACAAAATGGCGTCCAAGTGTTTTCGATCCTACGACTTTAATCAGCCTTGTTTGTTTCAACTACTTTTCATCATTGTTTTTATTATTAATCCTGCTATTACTGTGTCTTTTAGAGAACAAATAAAAATTGTTATCGATTTATTGTTGGTTTTAATAATAAGACGACAAGTTGTTCTATATCGAGCCCCAAGCTTTTTGAAAATTTTGACGACTTCTACTTCTGTTACGCCTTTATGCATGCCTACTACACGAAGTAAGGGAAAAAGTCACTGGGCAAAAAACAGGAGAAAACGCTTCGTATTGTAATTACGACGATGAATTGCAATTAAGTGAACACGAAATAGCATCCTTGTACTCTACAATAACAGAAGTCATTGCATGCCGCGATAACATCGACTTAATTTCTGATTTTATGAGTGATTTAGGCAAGCTAAATGTTTCCATGAACGACGAGATTCTTACGCTCATGAACGCAATAAAACAAAACCGTTATTATTAGCTCGTCTGAAATTGCAGAAATTCAACTACAAAAAAGTGCAGATAGAATACACCTCTTCGATTTTCCCTTTCAGCTTCTTCAGTTTCTTCACGACGGAACAGCAACGTGTCTACTACGCCCATTACGATTCACAATGCTATGAACAACGAACCGACTCATCAAGCCGCTACACCGCTCTGTACAGTGAACCAATAGAGCAACATCGACGGCGGTCAACTTCAAAGCGAGCAGCCCTCACAACAGCAAATTTCGCCTCCTCCTCACCTGCCTTCAACGTCAGCAACCTTCGTGCCATGCTTTTCCCTAGCAACAATGCCCACCTCACCCATCACCCACATTTAAAAAGAAGTCCCATTTAACACGGAGTTCATTTTTTCGCCTCGCCCTACAGCCCGCTAAGGAAATTCAACTCCACAGCAGCTCATTTCAGGACACCGCTTCAATGCTGCAACCCACCGTCGACAAGTCAGAAAATATTAATCGTCACACGTGCACCCCATGGAACGCAGTACGAATTAAGCTCAGGAGCGCAACTCAAATTTTGACAAAAGACAGACGTAAGCTACAACGTCGCGATAACTGATCCCGTCAGCACCATTTTTTCAGCCTTCGTAATTGCTACCAATTAGAACTCAACTCCAATTAACAGAACAACAATTCCACACTCATCAGCAACTTACACTAGTAACAGACGGTTTTCTTGCCAGTAGAACGCAGCAGCTTCATGGAACTCACCTCCATAAAGCAAAACCCATTTTCTTCGTTCGACGACTTGGTAACATCAGCAGCCCGACTCTGCGATACAACAGAAGCTAAAAGGATCTCACTAACTTCCTGCAGACAGTGGTTGACACCTTCACAGCGCTTGGATTCCACCGAGATCTCAACTCTACAACAAACGTTCAGACAGTTTTAAGAAAACTACCGACACCCTGCCGACTGGAATGGAATCGCTACAACCTTAAACAAAACCTCCGACAGCCTTCGCTCATTGAATTGAACATAAGCCCAATGTCTACACCGAGGCCTGCACCAATATGCCCAGCAGCAAACAAAAAGCTTTCCGAACGTTCAACGCTCATAACAACATCAGCTAGGACAAAAAGAGCCACGAAAGGACTTTTGCTCGGAAAAAAGCTGTTCCCCCTGCCTTAAAGTGTCAGCATTTCATAGCCAAGAAACCCAAGGACCAACTACAGCATTACAGAGATCTACAACTCTGCTTTAACTGCCTCAACCCCCACAAAATTGCCGATTTTCAATCAAATCAGACCGATAGGACAGATGGATGCAACAGGAAACACCACACTCAACTACATAACGATAACAACTACAATTCAAACAGCTCAACTGGACGCAAGGACTTTACAAACAGGAACGCTAACTGACATGATGATGCAAAAAACTGCAACTACAGAACAAAAATAAGGAAATTGACTCGCCACCTTCCGACAATGCCAATAATTATCGCTTATGACATCAAGTAAAACAAGCCTATGCCATGCTTGACTGCGCTAGCCAACTCACTTTGCTAAAATCATCTATCGCTCTTCAAATAAAACCAGATCTCAAAAAAAACGACAGGATTCAGCTTAATCAAGCTTTGACTTCAACCGACACAGCCTCTGCCATGATGACTATTGCGATTGGACTTTACAAACATCGACAGCAGCCTTTTCAGCTCAACGACATTGACGTCGTCATGGATTGGAATCTCTCAGATTTTGACCCTGTGCTTGTAAACTCTTTCTGCCATTGCAACACTATCTTCAAAGATAATTGAACTCATCAAAGGATGCGACCTCGCCGAACTAGTGACATCAACAGAAACCATCTCATCAAATCAGAATATACCGATAGGATAGAAAACGTCTTTACAATGGTCTCTTTGCGAAAGAGACAATGCAGCTGAGCCCAACAATCCCAACACCATTCACTTCACATCGGACGATTTACTTTTTCGACGTGTAGCCGAATGGATCAGGATGGACGCCGACGGAATCTCACCGGACCAGTGCAGCCTCTCTGCAGAAGACATGGAAGCCCTGGACCTTTTAGAATCTTCGACCCACCGCCTACCCAATGGACACTACGTTGCTGGGCAACGCCCAACAACTGATGCCTTGTCAACAAGCAACTCGACAGCCTTCTACAGTGACTACGAATAAACCCCACCATGGAAGGCATATACCAGGAAACAATCGAAACGGATCATCAGAGAGGATTCATCACCGACGTAGACGACCCCCAGAAAACGCGGCAGGAAAATAGTATTTGCCTAATCACCCAGTATTTAATGTCAACAAGCCTGGAAAATTACGCCGTGTACTAAACGCCTTCAGTATCTTCAAAGGATTCTTTCACAACATCAAGCTTCTAACTGGACGGGACCTCCTCAAAAACCTCACCGGAATACTCATGAGACTTCGTCAAGACCAGATTGCTATCTCAGCAGACATCGAATCAATGTTTACGCAAGTCTTCGTTAAGCTTCAAGATCAGCCGTACCTAAGAATACTTTGAAAAGACGATAAACACAAGCCTATCACCTACCAGTTTATTCGCCACATATATGGTTCAACGGAATCACCTTCTGTGGCCTGCTACGATACCTGACTGTGTGCCAAAGACCTTCAAACGATGTTTAGCCGCGGAGGTTACAACCTGACACAGTGGACATTTAACACTGAAGATTCTCTAAGGACCATCAACAAAAACGACATAGGAAACAGTGACAGCCTCACATCAGTTGAACCACCTCTCGAAAGGGATCGAATGGAAGCCCGACAAAGACGTACTTCTTGTGGAAGCCAAAAAAATCAGTCGGTTGACAAAGAAGACCTCACCCAGCGCAAACTACTGAAACTTGTTTCTTCAATTTTCGACCCACTTGGTCAAACCATGCCAATGAAGAATGCCACCATGCCACCATCGGAAATCACTTCAAGTTGCCTGGACTACTCGACCTCAGTGGGACAAATTCCTCAATGTGGACACTTAGAAGGATCTCAGCGAATGGATTGACTGACGAACGCAACCAACTAAACGACCTTGCGTGCCACGGAATTTTTTCAGCACAGGAAGAATTATTTTTGATATGCAGCGCCATATCTTCAACGACGCCTCGGAGCTTGCCCTTGCATCAGTTGCTTCCTTCAGGATCACCTACACCGACAGCACAGAGGAACTAAAGTTCATCATTGGAAAAGCAAGATTAGACCCCCTCAAAATATTGACAATACCGACTTTGGAACTACAAAAGCGACAAATGGGCCAAACTTGCGCCATTTGTCAAAGGGCAGCACGGCATCAAAATTGAAAACACAACACTGTGGACAGTACGATCGTTTACCATTGGATCAATTCTCCAAATCAGCGCCACCAGAACGGACTCAACTTTATCTTGAACTGGATATCGCAACAAGATTGGTGATATGTACCCAGCAAAGATAACTCTGCCGACGATGAAACACGTGGTTACAATGCATGCGACATGACAGCCGATTCCCGATGAATCAAAGGACTAGCCTTGGCTTCAAAACCTTCATCAGATTGGTCCGCTTAAATGAAAACCTAGCCTTCGACAGATGTTCTATCGACAGACATCCAAACTGAGCCGACAACAAACCTCAGTAGACAGCCAATCTCCAACGTGATTGACAAGAGACGATTCAGCACATGGACTTGAGCTCTAAAAGTGACAGCGTTTGTCAACCTCGTTTTACAGAACCTCAAAATGGTAGAACAACGCCAGCTCACAATTTGAGATCTCGCCAATGCGTTTGAATCTATTGTACAGAGTTGCTTAATCGACAGCTTCCCCAATTAAAATGACAGCCTTCGGAAAAAGACATCAATATCAAATCGCAACTGACTACAAACACTCTGCCACTCCTGGATGAACATGGTTTTCTTCTAACCAAAGGTCGACTCAGCGAAGCAACAATTCTTCTCTCCAGCCGCCACCCTGTGATCATAGATGTAGAACAATAAACCATTTGCCTCTTTCTGCAGCATAATCACGACAGCAACGGACACTGCGGTTTAGAACACAATCGCAGCGTCGAACAACAGGACTTTTGGTTTCTCCGAGACCTCACTTCTCGTGGACTTTGGCCCCTGGGACGCGTACTCCTACGTTTGCCGGATCAGATGGAATAGTAAGATCTTGTGAAGTACAGATCAACTATGGACGCTTCATCCGACCCGCTATAAAGCTCTCATTACTTTTAGTTTCTGACTCAGCAGAAACCATATTGTATGAACAGTAACTTCATTAATGACAACAGCACAAGATGCAGCAGAAAAACAAACGATTCACTATCAGACCCATCATTACGTACATTTCTTTGACTACGACTACTACTACTGACGACACACGTCATGACTTCGATGAAACCGACTTTGTATGCATACTGCAATTGGGTCCGGTCCGGCTATGTTCCCGCCATTTCGACGCACGTGTCAAAAACTTGATAGACTGATAGAAACATATCTAAGTCAATTGCCAACCGAACAAAAGTCTTTTCAAATAAATCAATTAAACTCAATTTCCAAAAAGTCAATTTGAAATACGTCAGCAAAAAGATCCAGTATTCAATCAGCTAAGTAACCTTCTTATGTTTGGGTAATAATTCACATGTCTCAGGTAGACAAGCATGTTGGGTAAAGAACGAAACATATGCCATTATAAGAACTCTCAATCTCTCCTGTGAGAAACTTAGGATTTGGTACGGTAATTGTCTCCCCCAAACTCCCCGATGTCCCCGTCTAGTTCTCTCGTAACTCATTTATAAACTCATGTTGCCTTTAGAGATTTAGTACGGGACAACACCACTTCTCTACTTTGGACTTACATCTCAGAAGCACAAGTAAGTTAGCTCTGTTTCCATGCTTCCAAATCCCATACCAAATAGCAAGTCACTATTGACTACTGATTTTAAATCTCTGTGACGTTTTTGATGAGTCATTTTTTTCAAATGCTCGAGAGAATCAAATCAACAAAAAGAGAAAAAAATGAAGGGCTTTTTTGAAGGGAGAATCCACTGAAGTGATCCATAGATTGTATGAAGAGATCAACAAATCATTGGATAAACTGAAATTGTGAAAGATTCCTAAAATATTACTGGGTGATAATGGAATTAGCTTTAATTGTTTCCTGGTTTGTAATCAAGTTGATTATATGTTGATAAAGTAATTATAAAGAAACTAGTTACGAAGAAAATTCAAATTATAAAGAAAAAAAATGAAGGGCATTTTTGAAGAGAGAACCCACTGAAGTGATTCAGAGATTTTATGAATAGATCAACAAATCATTAGCTAAATTGAAACTGTGAGTGACAAATTATGAAGAAAAAAAATGAAGGGCATTATATAATTGTTCTTTATAAAGAAAATTATAGACAAATTAGAAAGAAAAAAATGAAGGGCATTTTTGAAGATAGAACCCTCTAAAGTGATTCTGAGATTGTATGAAGAGATCATTAAATCCTTAGATAAATTGAAATTGTGAACGAATCCTAAATTATAACTGGATGATAATGGAAATAGCTTTAATTGTCTCCTGGTTTGCGTTCAAATTGACTGTATGTAGATAAAAAAACATATTTAATTTAGACTGTAGCAGGAAAACTAAATGAGAACAAGACTGCTCGTAGCAGGGCGAAGCCCAAAATATTCCAGCTACCTTTTAAGGTTTATGGAGCAGTAATAACATGAGACAGTTAATTGTAGTAAAATAGAATGAAAAGAAATTTCTAAAATTTGAAACTTTTATTGAAGATATCTCCCCAATGGAACAAATTCTAAAAGGGGCTAAGTTTCCGCTAAGTTTCCGAAAAAATCACGCGTTAATTGTCACAAGTTGGCCAAAATGGCAATATTTAAAGCTCTTTCAAACTTTATGAAAACTGTTCACAGATGAAACATCTTCTCAAATTTAAGCTCAGGACAACAATAACTTTTGAATGAAATAAAAAATTTCTGTCAAAAGTGGCTAGTTAAAAAGTGAAAATTTGGCTGAAGAAAAAGCACAAATATTGCTTTACGTTCTTCTCGAAAGTCGGAACAATAAAGAGTAGTATAAAAATTCCATACCCCGCCGCTAGTGACTTCCCACTTTTTGACTTTTGCTAAAAGTTTTTTTTTGCGTGCAAAAAATGAACAAGTTACAATTCGAGGACCCAACTACAAGCTCTATAGCAGTCATTTAATTTGCCTTATATACCTTATCGAAGTTCTTCATATACCTTAACGCAGCAAAGTACTGGGTTTGATTAGATGAAGTAACAGTCCTTGTTCAATTTTGTAGTCCACGCTAAAAAAAGAGTCGGGTCTGTTAAAAAAATGAATCTTTTTTGAAGCTTGGCCGATATGTGAGACAATTTTTATCTGAGAAAAATTTTGTAGCTATTTTGTAGCTGATTTTTTTAGAAACCAACTACATACAAAAAAATATGATGTATATCAAGCTACCACCGTTCGTATGTTTGATTGCGTGATGATCAGTTAAAGACGACTTTGAAATTTTTATATGTTTCTGGCATGACTGCTATAGAAATTAATCTCAACAGTTTTTCTTTTTGTTGGTTTCTTTCATATGTTTGTCTGAATTCAGCAAAAACTATTTCCCAAAAAAATGCTTGTCAAAACAGCAAATTTTTTGTATTTCAAGCTACACTCATTTTAAAATCACCACATGATTGGGGTGTTTTGTTTTTGGCATCAGCAAGAGGGAATCGAGATGCATCTGCAATGTTTCTAAAATGATTTTGTTCCGTTTATGTGGATGGAATGTAAATTTCCGTTAAATGTTTTAAGACAAGGGTTAAAACTTGAATGTTATTGCCTAATACCTTCACCTAAATATTATAGAAACTGACAATGAAAATTCAAAATAGTCGATTATTCTCCAGGAAAATCCAGTGCGGTTAAAAAAACATAATAAAAAAAGTTAAATAAAATAAATGAAAAAAGTTCACCTTGAACAATTTTTCTTGTTAATCTAATTTGGTATGAATTTAGGTCGATGCACTTAAGTGGCCTTCCATTGGTTTTGTAGATGCATCCACGGCTTGTATTGGTTTACTTGCAGATCTGAAGCGAGCTTCTTTTCCTATTTTTTTTTCAGTTTCGCTCATTGAATATGATTTGATTTTCTTCTGTGGTGGTATGGAGGAGTCTTCCAAAGCTTCATCATCTAAATATGGTCATCTTTTATAGATCGCTTGATATACACGAGCATCCCAATCACCAACATCATCTTCATCAGTTCTGATTTCAGCAGTGTCAACAAATCCAGGATCCGGTAAATCAATTGACGAATCAACTTCTTCAACCGAATAGTCATATCGTTTGTATCCAACGTCGCCAGAGATTTCAATTTGTTCCCAAGTGTTGTTGATTGCATCCACTATTTTCTTGTGCTGACACCTGCCTCCTTTACCAACATCCTGATTATTTTTTGATTCAATGAGAAAAATAGCTTGTCCAGTTTTATAATGACCATACGCTAGAGATGTAATTCCATTATCACAAAAAAAACGTTTTGCATCAAAGGGTGATAAAACTATTTTATTCACTTCGTTTATTGGCATTCTATGCTTTTTGCTGAAGTATTCCTCATTGGTTGTCTGATAATTTTGCCCGCAAACGATGCAGACTTGAACTTTTCATGATGTAGCGTGCTTTTAGCAAATCTGTTGAAGCCTTTCGCACTTTGTTTCGATTTAGTTGAATTGTCATAAATATACGCAACCGAATACGCTTTCGGTTTGAGAAAAATGGCTTCTGTAACGATACATCCTTTAGGCTCATCTGTCATTTTCTGCGGGACTTTCTTGTTTATTTCACTAAAAAGCATGTGATTTTCCGGATAGGAACTGAAATTCACATCATTCTCAAAGTACTTAAAATCTTCATAGACATCCTTGGTTTCAATTTCCTATAAAAGAGAATCAGTGTCTTTGTACATGACTCTAGCTTTTTCTCCGTACATCGGAACTATTTTTTCTGTAGTGGAATTTGTAAAATTGAAGCTTTGAAACATCAAGAATGGCAGCTCCGAGGTATGTTAGCTTGTTCCACAAAATAGATTTCTTAAGATTTGTTACCGCTACCATATCTTCTTCAAAGATTTTGAAATCGTTGAAATTGAATTTATTACAGCAGAATTTCGCTTGTTGCTCGATATTAACCACAACAATTTGCTTTTGGCGTCTTAGATTTTGCATGGTTTTTACGAAGCAAGAATTGACAAGAATTTTTAAAAAGTTTTTTTGAAATCAGATATTCCCGATTGCTGTCGTAATTGTGTGTTTAACTCAACGTAGGATTTCAGAAAGTTGGACTGTTTAAACTGAAGAACTTCACTTATTTTTGTTACTTTCAATCCGTGTTTTACGAAAAACTTCAAAATGGAAAAATGACAGTTGTAATCTGTTTTTTTAAGAGAGTCTCCATGAGTTTTTCAGTTGTTGCTTCATGGCGGCTAAATGACTTTTGGTAACTGGATAGATGATTCACAGAAATTTTCATTTTTTCAGCAGCCAATGGAAAGTCATTACGGTTATCGTGTAGTTTTGACGGGTACTCCAAGTCAAACATAACAAAAAATACTTTGTCAAAATCGTTCGGTTCCGCAATTATTTCACTCAAGGACTTCTCTGCTCATTTAAAATCTCCTATTGGCATATTTATTGTCATAGTGCCACCATACAAATTGACAACATCCAGAAAAAGTCCTTAGATTGATTGCTTTGAAGTATCAAAATCAGTAAGATACTTGTTGTTTGCCTTCATGAATCTTTTTTCTCCGATTCCATTGAGTACACCACGAATGGCTTTTTCACAAAACAATAGGATATTAATGTTTGATAAGAGTTCAGTTGTTTTTAACAGTGAATCCCAGGAAATATTGGGTGCAGAATACTAGTGACAAGAGTCTAAATCGTACCTACTTTTAAAAAGTTTACGAAAATTTTCAAACGCATCAGCCAAAAGCAAAACAACCATCTGTAATTACAAATTATGATAGTCGCATATTGTTTTGCATCAAAACTTTTCTCAAATTTTTTGTGCTAATTGCACATCTGCCTCTGATACATCTATTTGTCCGGAAAGAACATTCATCCAGTCTGAACGAACATTTGGGAGAGTTTTTTCATCAAACTTCTTATGCGAATCTATATAACTATACGGATAAACTCTTTTTCGCATCAGAAGCTTTTAATTCTTGTCTTCTGGAGAAAATGTCTCATAATGATGAAATCATCCGAGTGCAAAGACTTGGAAAAAAAATTGTCCAAGCTATCAGGCAGAAATCGAAAACTATCCAGGAACCTCGTTTCTTCAAACTTTATTCTTTTTCTTCCTTTTTTGTCAACAAATTTTCCAACAGAAACATGCAGACTGAAAGAAATGTATTTTTCGTCTGTGCAAGGAACAACGGTTTATTTTTCATCTGGTAGTAGACTGAGGTATCTGATTAGGTGATGTGAGTCGTATTTACTCAGATTGTGGAAAAACACTGGAGTGAAAGACTGTGTCCTCTGTTTCAAGTTACATTCATTGTGAGCCAATCCAAAATTTTTCCTGTTGAATGATCATCATGCACAGCTTTGTCAATATGCTGATTGTTCTTACAAATAACACAAAATATTGAAGAAGAATGCAAGTTTTCTCGTTCTTTATCTGAAATCACAAGCTGTTTGAATTTTTGTTTGGCAAAAGATATGATTTTAGCTTGATGACGAATCCAATAAAAAAAATTGCATTGTATCTGAACTTCTGTCAAATTTGTAAAGGGTTTTGTTAATAGGTATATCCACTAAAAGAGCATCAAATGAGCAAGGAGTTTGTTCTTCTAATTTTAACTCACCTGCGGCTGATGGCGTTGCTTTGCATGCAAAGAGCCTCAATGTCAGCATAAACCGTGTACGGACACAATGAGGTCTTGTAAAAGTGACGGAAGTTGGTGGAAGAATTTGAAGGTGGCATTTTAATTGAAACAGCATCATGCTGTCCACAAAGTTCCATGTGTTCCAATAAAACCTTTTGGGAAGAAAAACCATGTAAACACCTTTCACAAAAGTTTCGATTGTAAGTTCTGTTATCGAATTGGCGAGACATGAAAGCATTGAAGTTTGTTATGATACAGTAATGAAATAAAACACCATCTGTAAGGATTAACAAGTTGATCCTTTCCTCAAGTTTCTCCGATGGGAACAGTGGAGATAACTCGTTTTTATCCAATTCAAAAACGTTTACGGCAAGGTTGTTATCTGCTTCAAACTTTGGTATGGAAGCTATGGGCATCGGAAATTCAACATGATGCAAATCAAGTTGATGTATTTGGTTTTTGTATAATACAGGATCATGTTTTTTTGTGACTAGAGGAGGGGTTTATCACAGCTAAAATAGAATACACAAAAACTGCTGGAGTTGGCACATAACTGCTACCCTTGATTGGTTTATACAGATTGATGTTAATATCAAGATGATCCAGGGAGCTCACAATAAATCCACTTCCACTGCTGCAGAAAATCTGAAGTGTACTAACCATTTGATCAACCTTTGAACAGTAATCAATGTCATCAAGTTCAGTTAGAAGAGCTTTCGCATTGCTGCTTGCATGACATAACGTTTGGTTTTCTTCTATTGGCTTAAGAACTTTGGCAAAAACTGAAAAGTTTAGTTTTATTGGTCCATGCTCAAAAAATTTACTTTTTGTAAAAGTTTGGATATCGTTTTTATAATCATCCATTATGGCAAAAAGATCTAGTTGATCTTGAAATTTCATTCTGTAGGATTGGAAAAAGTTCTATGTAGCATGCTGCTCGGTAGTAAACTTTGGCTGAGATGATACTGGACCAAAGAAATTATTGCGTTTCCAAAAAACTATATTATTGCTTCGTGCTTTGTTGATTTATGGAACTCTCGAAGGTGTCGTAAAACAGTTTCACATCTCGTAAATTCTTTTGGGCAACTTCCACAGCTGTAGCTTGCTGTTTTTCTCGTTACAATATCATGGATTTTCAATAGATGATCATTCAATCTCCGTTTTGTTGTATATTTCTTCGGACATCGACTGCAAGAAAACTACTTTATATCCACCCAAAACACCCAAATTTTTAAATGTGAAAATGTCTATTTGTTTGTTCACAAATTTATGAACAATGAAATTGTTGCATCTTTAGATTTTTTGTATATGTTTCCTTACTTTGATTAGTTGTGAGTTCTATGAGCATGAAGAACAACTTCTTTTCATTGGTGTCGTTTTCTTACATTTATAAACATACAAAACCTTAATTGTAGAAAAAATTCTAATTGTTGGGTTAGAAATTTATTAGGAGGAAATTGTTGCATCTTCAGATTTTTTTGATGTGTTTTCTTTCCTTGATTAGTTGCAAGTTTTAAGAGATATAAAAACAATTTTTTTTTCAAAGGTGCTGTTTTGCTTTATTTAGAATCAAGACAATAAAAAAATTTCAAAACTGAATCTAATTATACATTTCGGCAAAAATTCCAAAATACACTAAAATTTTTTTAATTTTAAAAAAAACCTTATATAAAGTTACAGTTATAGTTTCAGTTCTAATTACAATATACTCTACCACTGAAACAAACAAATGTACGAACAATCAAACTCATACACACATACATTCATTTATACAAACATACATACCAACATACATACATTCATTCTTAAATACATACATACATACATACATACATACATACATACATACATTCATG
Source organism: Symsagittifera roscoffensis (assembly GCF_963678635.1). Classification (NCBI taxonomy): domain Eukaryota; kingdom Metazoa; phylum Xenacoelomorpha; order Acoela; family Convolutidae; genus Symsagittifera; species Symsagittifera roscoffensis. The sequence goes on along the minus strand of NW_026971580.1, from coordinate 30,949 downwards.
CACACATACATACAAACATATATACTTACATACCAACATAAACACATAAACACATAAACATAATACCAACATACATACATGCATACATACATTTATACATACATACATACATACCAACATACATATATTCATTCAAAGATACAGACATACATAATACATACATACATACACACACACATATATTTATTACATTGACATATACATACACACATACCAGCAAACATACATACGTACCAACATACATACATGCATACATACTTTTATACATAACACTTACATACATACATACATACATAAATACATACATACATACATTTATACATACATACATACATATATAATACTTACATACATACATAGATACATACCTACATACATACCTAGTTACATACATTTATACATACATACATACATACATACATAGACATATACATACAGACATCATCCATTGAGGCTTACATACACAAAAACAAAGATAGAAATTTAAATACAAGCATACATACATAGATACATACATATAAACTTTCATACTTACATTCACATTCATACATACATACATACATACATACAGACATACATACATACATACATACATACATACATACATAGACATATACATACAGACATCATCCATAAAAGCTAATAAAAAACATACAAATATACAAATTTAAATACAAGCATACATACATAGATACAAACATATATACATTCATACACACATTCACACAAATACGTACATACATACATACATACAAAGACATATACATACAGACATCATCCATGAAAGATTACATACACAAAAACAAAGATACAAATTTAAATACAAGCATACACGCTAAGATCCATACATACATACATATATACGTAAAACATACATACATATACACATAAATGCTTACATACATACACACTTACATATATACGTACATACATAGATTAGTACATTACATACACATACACTCCAAACAAACACGCATAACATACTTTTATAAACTTTTACCTTGATACATACATACACATTTATACACACATACATACGTACACACATACATACATACATACATACATACATACACATATACATAAGTATGTACATAAATACAAATATTCATACCTAACATAAAAACTCACATACATACACACATACCTACATACATACACTCATACCTTACATACAAAGATACATTACATACAGACATATATTCATAAACACATTCACATACATACATACATATATACATACAGACACACACATACATACTTACAAAGCTACATACTTGCATACATACATACATATAATTATACATTCATTTAAAAACATGTACATACATACATACATTCAGACATAATGAAAAAAAAATAAAAAATTAACTGCAGAGAGACAAAAAATATACATTTTTTGTTTTTTCAAAACATCATAAAAACACAAGTTGCCAACAGTAGCAACTAAAAAAGTTTAATTTTCGAAAACCAGGCAATTGAGCTTGAAAAAACAAATTAAAATAAGTTGGAGATCTATTTCAAAGCAAAACTTCTATTCTAATGAAACGAAAAATCCAGCCAACTATTTATTTTTATGGATAAGATGTTCCAATTCCATTCCCGCAATTGAGAGTTTTGACTTATCAATTTACAGTGGAATCAAATCTGAATACACAAGAGCGAAGCGAAGCTTTGAATCACTTGCGAAACAAATAAAAAATATGGTGAGTTTGTAGAAGTAAGCTTTGGTGAGATCTGTTTAAAAATGGAGGGAACTAAATATCGTACCGCATCCAATGTTAATCTACGGTTTGATACTCTTCTTCGTATGGTCAATTTTGCTCCAGGAGGAAACTTCGTTCGAAAAAGAAAAACCTATAAAACGGTTTGCAGTTTTAAATATTCAAAAAAAAGAAATTTGAAAGTCATGTTTTTAGCTGTTAACTTTTTGAAGTTAAGAACTAATTTTTAACTTCACTTTTTTTGAAAAGAATAATTGAATAGTCATTAGAGATCAACATAATATGATTAAACTGTTTCAGGTATAATTGTTTTAATGTTCCTCCGGCAAATCAGAAAATTAAAAGTTATTTCCGACAAAACGAAAAAATTAAGGTTTTCTGATCATAGCATATCTGATGATCGATACTGGAGTTTGTCTTTCTTCCAACAGAAAAAACGAACCATTTTTGTCACACAGGTGAAACCGCCAAGAAAAATAAACATCCAAGAAACACAAGAAAGAGCATAAATTAGTTTATCATTTAAACAGTTGACTACTATGCTGACATTCCATACACGCCCATTCGAATCGAGAACGAAAAAAATTACCACAAGAAATTATTGTCATAAAAATTTTGAGCAAGCTTTGAGTTTTTAATTTTTGCAAGAAAGACTGCATGATTTTTTTACAACATTTTTTTATCCTTGAAGCGACAAAAATTAAGACAGCTAAGACAATAAACATAACCGGAAAACGTCAACTTCGAACAAAACTTTTCACAAAAAAAACGAAAACCTAACTTTACAAAATTAGGGCTATTTAAGTTATAAATTAAGAGAAAAAATAATAAGCTAAAACAATTGCATATTCGATGAAAACTTCTGGCCTCACAAAAGTCCGACAACGCGGCATTTCAGCCAAGAAAGTATCAGCCGATAAACGAAAGGTCGACATTGTTCTTCCACACCTAATTAACTAAAGTCGAACCGCTAAAGATTAAAATTGCAATTCAAAATTTTCTAAGATCTTTTAAAATAAAACATTTACAAACCAAGAAAAACCAAGTTTGTTTGATTTAACCTTCAATCAATTTTTGATTTAAAAAAAACAACACAAAACGGAAATTAAGTGTAATAAAGATTTTATCTTATTAAGTTTTAAAACGTTGGAGATTGAGTTATGCATGTTAGTTTTATGAAACAATTTCCACCATTTAGATTCGGAGCACGAATAACGTAGCTCCCCCAACCCCGGAATAAAACTTCAAACACGATCGAAGACCATACAATGGAAAAAGAACAAACTTTAACC
>NW_026971580.1:0-27733 GCF_963678635.1 Symsagittifera roscoffensis | reverse complement strand
CTTTTCTTGATCGGAAGAGATATATAAATCCGTGGTATATCGAAGCAGTTTCGTTTATGTAATCACGTTTTTTTGCCTTTGCAAAACTTAGTTTCAATTTCACCAACTGACCAGGTTATACTACTGTAGGAAAATGAATTTATAAAAAATCTGAGTATTTTACAATCAGGTTAGTTTTTAAACTAAATCGCACAATGACGCAAAATGACATATCTAGCTGCATTGAATTTCAACCAATAAAAAACTATCATTTTGCGGAATGATTACGAAATTAATAATTGCATGGAAACTATCCTATTAAAAACCGTCGTTTAGCGGCATGATTACTAAAGTTTAACTCTCGGGTAAAATATTTGATCATGTCTGAACATGTTCTTTTCCCCGCGCGAGAAAGTGTCAAAACGTGGAAAATCACTAGGGGCGGGGTATGGAAGTTATATACTACTATAAAGTTTTGACAATTAGACATCGGATGGTGTCACTAATTGTTTGTGAAACTTTTTTAAACATAAATTTTGAGTGGTAAATGTGCATAATTTGTGCCCGAGTTTTTGCTGCCATTATAGATGGCCAAGAAGCAATCGGTTGTTTTGATTTCAGCGCATCATAAGATTTAGTTTTAGGAGTGGACAGTCTGCAAGATTGAACCTCTACCCCAGCGATATAAGAATCAACACATAATGGCGTTCAAATTTTTGAGGACGGTATTTTGTTTTGTAATTATGCTTTTACTACGTTTGTGACATGCAAATTGATTTCAGGCAGCCATATATCCCTTTTTTGGAAAAAATTTTCTGTGATGAGTTGTACAAAAATCTAACAGGAGAAGCTCAACCAAAAACCATTGCAACTGCAGTTAGAAGTAAAGTCTTTAAGGATTCTCAACAAGGAGCGTCTGAAAAATGAGGTTGTTCTTGCTGATAGGAATCAAACGAATTAGGGTGACATTCTACAGTGTTTAAATCGTAGGTATATTTTGTTTGTGCTGCAGCATCAAGCCATTGGCTCAAATGCCCGAAAATACCTCTGTTCGCTCCAAAAAATTCGGCGACTGAGGCTCCAAAGCTTGAGGGAGCAATTAACATCACTCACGATGAGTTCACTATAAGATAGGAGACTTGCGAGCACACCATGCTGAAGTGAAGGCGCCAATAAACAAGCAGATGTTCAGTTCATTTTTGTTGAAAGTGTTATCTGGGTTTTCAAAACATTTTAATGTTCACAAATTTCAGCAAAGAGCCCAAAAAATTGAAGATCTTAGAAAAAAGAAGGTGAGTTTTGAAAACCTTATGAGGAGTGATGATACAGGCAAAAGTGAGGAATTGCTTTACAGCCGGAGTGGCAGCGCTCTCAGGCGTTTGAAACATGGCAAAAACGGTCACAAAAAGGCAGATTGAAACGAAAAGCGAGATTTTCAGAAGTGAGGTGTTATAAATGTGAGGAACTGGGGAGAAACTTTTTTGAAGTTACTCTGAACCAAAAAAATAGAAAACGCTGCAAATGGTATCAAAATTGGCATTTGGGCACTTTCAAAGCGGAAGAAAAAACAGCATTCCTTGACTAAGGATAGAAATCAACCTCTTTGATTGGAACGAAAGTTTTCTTTCTATATAGCAGATGAGATTATGAAGAAAAACTTGAAAAAGTTTCCGAAAGAAATTGGTTTTAAGGGCTGCCAACAAGATAAGGGTTTGTTTTTGCGTGATCTAGGATAGTGTGAGGGTGAATGACGGTCTAATTATTATCAAGTTTACAAAACCGTTTGATGGACATTGCGAGGCCAAATTGTGCATGCACTGCATTGTAAACGGATTCCGCAACAGGCCAAAATCAGATTTGTCACGGAATCCGCAACAATGCTATTTTTCTTTTATCTTCTTTGCTGTTTTGGATTCCACAGACAAATACTTAAAACATTGTTCGGCTCAAAAATGCTCCAAAAATAGGCAAAGTTGCGGAATCCGCATCCGTAATTGTGTAGCGAGAACAGTTTGTGGAATACAAAAATAAATCACAAGACATGCGTATACATATATTGAACTGTTGCAGAATCCGCAACTGTAAGCGCAATCTGCAAAATGTAAGTGTAACCCGCAAATTGTAAAAGGATTCCGCATTTTTGTTTATTGCTGAACTTGCATACGAACTATTAAAAGCTAGAGGTGGAATATTTGATTTTATAATTTGTATTTGATCTTATAACATTGGTTAACTATGCGGTTTGAAATGGCTGTTCAGTTTTTGAAATGGCAGTTCATATTTGAAATGGGGGCAAGTCACTCATCAGTTTTTGAGATGGGATGGTTCAGTTATGTTTAAGAAATCATCATCAGTATTTGAGATGAGATGGTTCAGTTTGAAATGGCAGCTAAGTCACTCATCAGTTTATGAGGTGAGATGGTTCAGAAATTATCAGCGCACTTTTCAGTTTTTGAGATGAGATGGTTCAGTTGGTTCAGAAAATATCATCGAACTCATCAGCTTTTGAGACGAGATAAAGGACGGCTCGAGTGTATTTTTTGAAAGCTGAACTGGAATTTCATCTTTGATTTATTGAAAAATTTGTCTCCTCGGCTGTTTTTGCTGTTTCTGAATCCTTTCCCTTCAAAACACCACCTTCGTCAGAGCGTCTTTGTTGTCCTAATGACTCACTATGGTATTCGTAGTCTGATGTGGTTGTTGAAATTTTCACCAGATAAAGTTTGAGATCACTTCTTTTATTGAATTTTAATTTCTCTTTCCACAACTTTGTACTCGAATCGTTTGACGTGTTTGGATTCTGATGTTTGAGCGTATTTAAACTAAAAGCTTTCACAGAGTCAAGTGGAGTATCTTTATCCGGACAAACGAAGGGTGTAATACTTTCGAACTGCAGACTCGAAAGAAATTAATTATTTTGTCAGCTGAAGTGTGCGAAGAATAACAGCACCGAATAGCTCTCTCAGACACTGCTTTAACCAAGCTCCCAGGCATTATCTCGTTTTTAGCGAAGAACATTGAAGTTGGAACGATTGTAAGCACTTCTGGACTTGGGATACCCGGCTTGCAAGCAGTTTTAATTTCGCAGACGCAGACGACGGCTTGCAGAAATGGATTTTGGTACTTTCGCCATCTTAGTTGAGCCAATTTTGAATTGAGGGAACAAATTTGTACAGTTGATACTGACATAATGAAACGTGAACTTTATGTTTTAATCTAAAAGCAAGCTGTTTCATCAAAAACTCATAACGGTAGCAAGTTTTGTTACAAATTTGGGCCTCAGAAATTTGAAACGAACAGAGCCATGCGAACACGGCTTAAAAAATGACTAAAAGACAGCTTTCCCTACTAGGTGTGAAATTTGAATCTGTTTTGCAAACAATGTGTCGGTGTAAATATTATCAAAATTATGAACAGCAGCTTCTTGTAAATTATCCTAAGAAGATTGATTTGGTCCGTATGACCAACTTGCCATCTGAATTCGCCAGTAAAAAGAACAAAATTGTCCTTGGAAAGTAGTAAGAACATTACTGAACTTGGGCAGTGACCTGCAGGAATAAGAGAGACAGCTAGGATATTAGTCTTGTCCCCTTCCAATGAAATATTCAGTAATGTCTCATTATCTGAATCCAGAGGTATCATATGGGGGTTAAATGAACATAAAGCCGGAATGTACTCAACAAAGCAGCCAAAACCTTGTGACAAAAAAAATCCCAAGTTATAGAGCTTTAATTTTCGAAGAGCTCATGGTCATTAAGGCCCAGCATGTGATCTGTATGAAAGTGCGAAAGAAAATAAACCGTAGGTTTGAGGTTCTCACCATTGAAGCAATCAATTGAAATCCCAGGAAGTTCTGATACCTTCTTGATGTTAAATCTTCTATATTGGTGCACATATCAATTAAAATAATTAATTTTTGTAAGAGGTGGAATAGAACTTCCCAATTATTTCTTTTTGATTTGAGAAAACTGGCTCTACCGAAGCTAATTGTAATTGTTTTTCGGATCCATTAATCTTAGTTACGCGCCCAAATGAAAAAAAAAATTGTCTGTATAAATTAATCAAGGATAGATGCTTACACTCAAAACGGGCTCATGACAATCAAAAGTTGGTGGTCTTCTCCTTTCCTAAAGATTATAGAACGGTATCGTCAATTCTCTAATTATTAACTCACAGTTCATACCTGCGTTTCCCTTCTATAATTATGTCAGAATTTGCCGGTCCAGTAACAGAAATTCCTGCGGTTTCAATTGATCGCTTCAATGGTGAGAACCCCAAATCTCTGGTTTATTTTCATTTGCTCTGTCATACAGATCACATGGTGGTCCTTAATGAGCCTGAGCTCTTCGAAAGGTCAAAATACTTTAATTTGAAAAATTATTGTCAAAAAAATTTGGCTGCTTTGTTGAGTACATTCCGGCTTTATGTTCATTTAACCCCCATATGATACCTCTGGATTCAGATAATGAGACAAAACTGATTGTTTCATTGGAAGGATACAAGACTCGTATCCTAGCTGTCAATCCTATTCCTGCAGGTCACTGCCCAGGTTCAGTAATGTTCTTACTAGTTTCAAAGGAAAATTTTGTTCTTTTTACTGGCGAATTCAGATGGCAAGTTGGTCATATGGACCGAATCAATCTTCTTAGGACAATTTACAAGAAGCTGCTGTTCATAATTCTGATAATATTTACATCGACTCATTGTTTGCAAAACAGATTCCAACTTCACACCTAGTAGGCAAAGCTGTCTTTCAAGCATTTTTTAAGCCGTGTTTGCATGGCTCTGTTCGTTTCAAATTTCTGAGGCCAATTTTGTAACAAAACTTGCTACCGTTATGAGTTTTTGATGAGATAAAGCCTGGGGGATTGGTTAAAGCAGTGTCTGGGAGAACTATTCGGTGCTGTTATTCTTCGCACACTTCAGCTGACAAAATAATTAATTTCTTTCGAGTCTGCAGTTCGAAAAAACTACACCCTTCGTTTGTCCGGATAAAGATACTCCAATTGAACCTGTGAAAGCTTTATTTTAAACACTCTCAAACATCAGAATCTGAACACATCAAACAATTCGAGTACAATGTTGTGGAAGGAGAAATTTAAATTCAATAGAAAGGTAATCTCAAACTTCATCTGGAGAAAGTTTAAACAATCACATCAGACTACGAATACCATAGTGAGCCAATAGGACAACAAAGACGCTTTGTCGAAGGTGGTGTTCTCAAAGGAAAGGATTCAGAAACAGCAAAAACCGCCGAGGAGATAATTATTTTAACAAAAAAGGAGGACATTTCAGTTAAGCTTTCGAAAAATACACTCGAGCCGTCCTTTATCTCGTCTCAAATGCTGATGAATGCGATGATAATTTCTGAACTAACTGAACCAGCTCATCTCAAAAACTGATAAGTGCGCTAATAATTTCTGAACCATCTCACCTCATATACTGATGAGTGACTTAGCTGCCATTTCAAACTGAACCATCTCATCCCAAATACTGATGATGATTTCTCAACCATAACCGAAGCCTCTCATCTCAAATACTGATGACAAACTTGCCCCCATTTCAAAATGAACTACCATTTCAAACCCTGAATATCCTTTTCAAACCGCATAGTTAACCAATGTTTTAAGGTTGGTTTGTGGGATCCGCTGACAAATTGATAAGTCCTTTTGCGTTCAATTTGCGCGTTCCTATCGACAGTAAATCAAATATTCCACCTCTAGCTTTTAATATTTCATTTGCAAGTTCAGTAATAAACAAGAATGCGGATTCCACTTACAATTTGCAGAAACCACTTACAATTTGCGGAATCCGCTTACATTTGCGGATTCTGAATCCTTTCCAACTGCAATCATTCTAACTGCAATAGGACAACAAAGACGCTTTGTCGAAGTTTCTACCAAATGAACTACCATTTCAAAATGAACTACCATTTCAAACCCTGAATAGTCTTTTCAAACCGCATAGTTAACCAATCTTTTTACTGGCGAATTCAGATGGCAAGTTGGTCATATGGACCGAATCAATCTTCTTAGGACAATTTACAAGAAGCTGCTGTTCATAATTCTGATAATATTTACATCGACACATTGTTTGCAAAACAGATTCCAACTTCACACCTAGTAGGCAAAGCTGTCTTTCAGTCATTTTTAAAGCCGTGTTTGCATGGCTCTGTTCGTTTCAAATTTCTGAGGCCCAATTTTGTAACAAAACTTGCTACCGTTATGAGTTTTTGATGAAACAGCTTGCTTTTAGGTTCAACACTAAAGTTCACGTTTCATTATGTCAGTATCAACTGTACAAATTTGTTATCTCAATTCAAAATTGGCTCACCTAAGATGGCGAAAGTACCAAAATCCATTTCTGCAAGCCGTCGTCTGCGTCTGCGAATTTAAAACTGCCTTGCAAGCCGGGCATCCCAAGTCCAGAAGTGCTTACAATCATTCCAACTGCAATGTTCTTCACTAAAAACGAGATAAAGCCTGGGGGATTGGTTAAAGCAGTGTCTGGGAGAACTCTTCGGTGCTGTTATTCTTCGCACACTTCAGCTGACAAAATAATTAATTTCTTTCGAGTCTGCAGTTCGAAAATATTACACCCTTCGTTTGTCCGGATAAAAATACTCCTATTGAACCTGTGAAAGCTTTATTTTAAACACTCTCAAACATCAGAATCTGAACACATCAAACAATTCGAGTACAAAGTTGTGGAAGGAGAAATTTGAATTCAATAGAAAGGTAATCTCAAACTTCATCTGGAGAAAGTTTAAACAATCACATCAGACTACGAATACCATAGTGAGCCAATAGGACAACAAAGACGCTTTGTCGAAGGTGGTGTTCTCAAAGGAAAGGATTCAGAAACAGCAAAAACCGCCGAGGAGATAATTATTTTAACAAAAAAGGAGGACATTTCAGTTCAGCTTTCGAAAAATACACTCGAGCCGTCCTTTATCTCGTCTCAAATGCTGATGAATGCGATGATAATTTCTGAACTAACTGAACCATCTCATCTCAAAAACTGATAAAGGCGCTAATAATTTCTGAACCATCTCACCTCATATACTGATGAGTGACTTAGCTGCCATTTCAAACTGAACCATCTCATCCCAAATACTGATGATGATTTCTCAACCATAACCGAAGCATCTCATCTCAAATACTGATGACAAACTTGCCCCCATTTCAAAATGAACTACCATTTCAAACCCTGAATAGCCTTTTCAAACCGCATACTTAACCAATGTTTTAAGGTTGGTTTGTGGGTTCCGCTGACAAATTGATAAATCCTTTTGCGTTCAATTTGCGCGTTCCTATCGATAGTAAATCAAATATTCCACCTCTAGCTTTTAATATTTCATTTGCAAGTTCAGTAATAAACAAGAATGCGGATTCCACTTACAATTTGCAGAAACCACTTACAATTTGCGGAATCCGCAAACAAATTTTGCAGATTCCACTTACATTTGCTGATTCCACTTTAATTTTGCGGAATCCACTTTCAATTTCAGAATCCAGAACAACTAGCTATATTTGCTTGTTGTGGAATCTGCAACGAAACAAATGTGCTGACAAAATTTGCGTTACAGAATCCACTAAACATTTGTAAGTGGAATCCTTTTACATTTTGGAACATGTTTAATGATTTTCTCTAGAATCCAGCAACATACATAGGCTATTTTTCATTTTTCCCCCCACCTCACTCAAACACGAACTTTATGGTATAACGAGTGGTTTTACAAGGTTTATTATGAAGACCAAGTATGCTTGTTGTGGCCTAATTAGTCTAATTAGTTGGACAAAGTGAACATTAATTTCAAATACGAAAAACTGCAGGTTGGGGTAAGGAAAAAGAGCCCATACATACACAATATTGTGCGCCTATCCAGGGCAGAATTTGGCCTCGTAATGGAGAAATTAAAAAAAGTTGAGATGATTGTGGGATCACATGTTGAGCTCTTTTTGATGTCGAGGGTTAAGTTGGGTGATATTCAGAGTTTAAGTGAAGAATTGATTGAAAAAATGTTTAAAACTTTCGAATCTACTGACGGCAAAATGCTGACACTCCAATGAGTGTTGACTCAACTCTTTCGATGGAACAAAAGCTGGGAGAGGACGTGAAACTTGGTCAAAAGTATTGGGGCTTTTTGTTAGTCCACGGGTCGAGATCCCGCTCAAAAACCGCTCAATATATGAGCGGTTTGAGCGGTTTTTCAGCAAGATTTGAGCGGTCTTATAAAAAAAACCGATTAAAACCAACAAAAAGGCCTGGAAAGGTAATGTGACTCCGGGTTGACATCCATAAACCAAAAAAGCTTTTTTTTTAAATTTTCCCACACCGAAAAAGTTGATCATACAATTGCCTGCATCAAATGTATGGAAAAATGCTAATCATACAATTTTCATACAATTTCAAAAAACCATTGTAAAAAGATTCAACCTAGTTTCTCCGGCTGTTTGAACCAAATACAACAGTCTGGTGATGAAAAATAACTACGTTTATTTTTTTTTGAAAAAAAATGGTTATCATACAATTTCCATATATGAAAATTGTATGATAACCATTTTTTCATGAAAGGCAAGATTTTCAGAAATTGTTCAAACTTGTTAATAAACAAATTCAAATTATTTAACAGTGCTTTTGCTCAATTTAAAGGACAATGCTCATCAAAAACGAAAATTTAATTTGAAGCTAAAAAAGTAGTTATCCTACAATTTGCATTTTGAAAATTGTATGATAACCATTTTTTCATAAAAGGCAAGATGTTCAGAATAATGTTAGAACTTGTTTTTATTCAAACTTAAAGTAATTAAGAGTGCTTTTGCTCAATTTAAAACACATTGCTCATCAAAAGCGAGGTTTTAAAACCAGGTTTTTTGCCCAGTTTAAATCGTCACAAATTGATAGCTTACGACGAGTAAAACTGAGATCTCCAAGGTCGGAGCCACACAGTTCTTCTTCTCCGAAAATGACTCGGGGTAGGTTGGGGTTAGGGTTAGGTTAGGATTAGGGTTTCTTAAGAATAATTTCACAATTTTTGGAAAACAGAATTGAAAAAAAAAACAAATTTCTAGCCACAACAATTCTCTTTGGATCAATTCTGAATAACTGACGCAATATTCATCTTTGGGAAAACAAAACAGGTTTGTCCATCCGTTTATAAAGTGACACTCATGATCTATCTCATGTTTTTTGAGAATTTTGGCCAAAAAAACTGTTTCAAAAGCTTTTTTTTTTGAAATGAGATAATTGTCATGATCTTAGAATATCATGATGTCATTGAACTGTAATATCAAACATTATCCAAGAGAAATAAGTAAAACTTTTTTTGTGGATTGTTTCCAACGGAAATTTTGCTGTTTGATTATTATATAATACTGTAAATATCACCAAATTGTTCATAATGATCAAGTATACAATATTCACTAACCGATTAGTCCAGCTACCACCAACAAAGATAGCTGTAATAATATATAACTAATGCTTAAAACCTCGCTTTTACGTATACCTCAAGTCCTGACCTCTAAGTCATCATTTGATAACAGGAGTCTGGGATTACCATCAAAGCGATACGAACTCATGCGGAAGAAGACAAAAACATGAATACAGATATTCTAATTCATTAAATCCTGGCAATTTTGAGGAGTTTTGCATGGAGCTAACGTCTTCTAACAGCCATCGTAACCAACGACGAAGATTGGGCCAATTCAGGATAGCCCCAAAGGAGGCGACTACTGAAGAAAAAGAAGAAAGAAACCCACTAAAGGGTTGAAAGCAATTATTCCAACATCCAGAGACAGAGATGATTGTCTAAAAACGGAAGCAAGCCATGTCATTTTCAAGGACATTGTCTTAACCAACTGATAAGTGGTTTTTTCGACCAGTGAAAGATCAAAAACCGTAAAAAATTTTTCAAGAGTAGTTGTGTCATAATCTTAGAAAATCATGATGTCATTGAACTGTAATATCAAACATTATCCAAGAGAAATAGTTATCACTATTTATATGTGGATTGTTCCTAAAGGAAATTTTGCTGTTTAATTATTATATAATACTCTAAAAATCACCAAATTATTCATACTGATCAAGTTTACAACACTCACTAACCGATTAGTCCAGCTACCACCAACAACGATAGCTGTAATAATATATAATTAATGCTTAAAACCTCGCTTTTACATATTTCTCAAGTCCTCACCTCTAAGCCACCATTTGTTAACAGGAGTGTGGGATTGCCATCAAAGCGATACGAATTCATGCGGAAGAAGACAAAAACAAGAATACAGACATTCTAATTCATTAAATCCTGGCAATTTTAAGGAGTTTTGCATGGAGCTGACGTCTTCTAACAGCCATCATCACCAACGACGAAGTTTGGGCCAATTCAGGATAACCCCCAAACGAGGCGACTACTGAAGAAAAAGAAACACACTCAAGAGCTGATAGCAGTTATTCTAACATTCAGAGACAGAGAAGATTGTCTAAAAACGGAAACAGCCATGTCATTTCTATCGACATTGTCTTAGACCAACTGATCAGTGGTTTGTTCGACCATTGAAAAATCAACAACCGTAAAAATTTTTTAAAGAGTAGTGGTGTCATAATCTTAGAAAATCATGATGTGACTGAACTGCAATATCAAACATTATCCAAGAGAATTAGTTATCACTATTTATATGTGGATTGTTCCTAAAGGAATTTTTGCGTTTTAATTATTATATAAAACTGTAAATATCACCAAACTATTCATACTGATCAAGTTTACAACAATCACTAACCGATTAGTCCAGCTACCACCAACAACGATAGCTGTAATAATATATAATTATTGCTTAAAACCTCGCTTTTACATATACCTCAAGTCCTGACCTCTAAGTCATCATTTGATAACAGGAGTGTGGGATTACCATCAAAGCGATACGAATTCATGCGGAAGAAGACAAAAACATGAATACAGATATTCTAATTCATTAAATCCTAGCAACTTTGAGGAGTTTTGCATGGAGCTAACGTCTTCTAACAACCATCGTAACCAACGACGAAGATTGGGCCAATTCAAGATAGCCCCAAAAGAGGCGACTACTGAAGAATAAGAAACACACTCAAGAGTTGATAGCTGTTATTCTAACATCCAGAGACAGAGAAGATTGTCTAAAAACGGAAACAGCCATGTCATTTTTATCGACATTGTCTTAGACCAACTGATCAGTGGTTTGTTCGAACAGTGAAAAATCAATAACCCTAAAAAATTTTTAAAGAGTAGTGGTGTCATAATCTTGGAAAATCATGATGTGATTGAACTGTAATATCAAACATTATCCAAGAGAAATAGTTATCACTACTTATATGTGGATTGTTCCTTAAGGAAACTTTGCGCTTTGAGTATTATATAATACTGTAAATATCACCAAATTCTTCATATTGATCAAGTATACAACAATTACTAATCGATTCGTCCAGCTACCAGCAACAACTATAGCTGTAATAATATATAATTAAAGCTTAAAACATCGCTTTTACATATATCTGACGTCCTGACCGCTCAAGTCATCATACTACTCACGGAATTCTCATTGTTTGTTCAGTATTTTTAAACTTTCTCATTCTTTTCATTATTATGTGGATTCCTGCAACTCACTCAAAGCCAAAGAAAATCAAAAAAGAAGGTTTTTATACAGGGATGAACAAAAGGCTAACAAACAGCCAATTTTTTTTCCTACTTACAATGTTTTCTTTTAGGATGTAACAAGAAAACGAAAATTTAAGCTCTGAAAATGGTTTTGTTTTAAATTCGTAATTATGAGAAGCTCAACCATACCAATTTTTTTGAAATCCAATAAGTTTCCGTAGAGAAATGATCTTTTTTCTGCTGCCAGTCATTCTGTTATCAATATTTTTTTTCTAGGACTCATATTTTAATGAGTCAATTTTAACATGATTTGATTGTAGTTTCAATCAAAAGATCATGGCTAAAGCTCTCTAAAGCACTCCCAATTTTTGCCAATTTAGAGAGGAAAAGATGTTTTCGACTAATCGCAACTTTCGCGAAAATTGACTTTTGTTTCAATTCTGAGTTTTTTCTAGTGTCTTTGAAATTTTCCTTTTTACTGAGGAATGCAAGGTAATTAGAAGCTCCATTGCATTGTTAAAACAGAGTAAGTGAGTGATTACGATGAATCTATTGTAGTTGTAGTTTCTAAGAAAACAAATTGGGGAAGCCGTACCAAAAACAAAAAAATGTTTGCAAAGTAGCAAAATAACACATTGGAAATTGCAATTACATCTAAACAAATTTTCAGTTTGAGCAAACGAGGTAGCTCTCGGAGAGATTTCAGAAGCAGGTTTAGTATTAAAGCACATTAAATTGTGCTGTAAGCATTGAAAATTGGTTTAGTTCTTTTTTTTAAAGAAAAACCCAAAGCTTTCGTTTATGCTTAACTTGTCCATGATGTTCAGCGGAATATGACCTGAGTTTTCGCTTTCAAAGGAGTTTGTCTCCTGTAAACATTTATATATGATCGAAATGAACTTTTGCATGATTAAAAACTGAAGTTTACACAGTTTTTTCTTTGTACCTGTTTTTCAACTAAGCACTTAGGGTAGGCGATTTTTGTGCTTACTCGACTCAAAAGTGTTTTTTTTTTCATAAAAACAGAATTATAAGTAGTGCATATTATAAAAACCGTGCTACTTTGACCTGTTTGATGATAAAAGCTATCAGTCAGTCAGTCGTGAGCTATATTGTCTTCCAGTGCCCGTTTTTGCTTGTTTTGACCGGTCTTTTGATTTTTTTCATGATGACATCCATGCTAGTTGACTATCCATATATGGGACCATGCCTTAAACTCTATGTATATTGAAGCTAGGATAATACAACTTCGAGCTTAAGCGTAGATTACACCAGTGTTCATGATGTTAGTGTTCATAGGTTTAGTCAGGTTTCTTAGTCAATTTTTGTTGTTACAGGTCTTTTTTTTAATGAGTATACATCAGTTTTTTAGGAAAAACTTTTCGTAGAAATGGCGGAATTAAATAGGAGAAATATCTTTAGTTCGGTCTTCAACAGGGCTTTCTCCTAGTACCCGAGTTTGTTTGTTTTGGAAAGTCTTTAGGAAAAAGATATGCATATTTATTAGAGAAACGTTAAAACCAGTTGAAGGGCTCGATAAAAGATGTGATATCTCATTGTAAATTGAATTTAGGATGACAAAATTTCGAGAATAAGCGTAAATTACAACAGTATTGATGATGTTCTTATCAGATTTTTTGTTAAAGTGTTTTCAATTATTTTTTTGGTCATTTTTTATTGTTACAGGATTTTTTTTTGATGAGTACACATCAGTTTTTTTAAAAGAACTCCTCATAGAGATGACGGATTCAAGTGGGAGGGGTATCAATAGTTCGGTCTTGAGCAAGGCTCTCACATATTACCCAAGTTTGTTTGTTTTGATAAGTATTTAGGAAAAATATATGCATATTTATTTGAGAAACGTTAAAACCAGGTGAAGGGCTCGTTAAAAGATGTGATATCTCATTGTATATTGAAGCTAGGATAATAAAATTTTGAGTTTAAGCGTAAAATACAACAGTTTTGATGATGTTATTATCAAATTTACTGTTAAAGTGTTTTTAGTCACTTTTTGTTTGGTCATTTTTTGTTGTTACAGGATTTTTTTTTGATCAGTACACATCAGTTTTTTTGGGAGAACTCCTCATAGAGATGACGGAATCAAGTGGGAGGGGTATCATTAGTTCGGTCTTTAGCAAGGCTTTCACATAGTACCCAAGTTTGTTTGTTTTGATAAGTATTATGGAAAAATATATGCATATTTATTTGAGAAACGTTAAAACCAGTTGAAGGGCTCGATAAAAGATGTGATAACTCCTTGTATTTTGAAGCTAGGATGGTAAAACTTTGAGGTTAAGCGTAAATTACAACATTATTAATGATGTTATTATGAGATTTACTGTTAAAGTGTTTTCAGTCACTTTTTTTTTGGTCATTTTTTGTTGTTACAGGATTTTTTTTTTGATCAGTACACATCAGTTTTTTAGGAGAACTCCTCATAGAGATGACGGAATCAAGTGGGAGGGGTATCATTAGTTCGGTCTTTAGCAAGGCTTTCACATAGTACCCAAGTTTGTTTGTTTTGATAAGTATTATGGAAAAATATATGCATATTTATTTGAGAAACGTTAAAACCAGTTGAAGGGCTCGATAAAAGATGTGATAACTCCTTGTATTTTGAAGCTAGGATGGTAAAACTTTGAGGTTAAGCGTAAATTACAACATTATTAATGATGTTATTATGAGATTTACTGTTAAAGTGTTTTCAGTCACTTTTTTTTTGGTCATTTTTTGTTGTTACAGGATTTTTTTTTTGATCAGTACACATCAGTTTTTTAGGAGAACTCCTCATAGAGATGACGGATTGAAGTGGGAGAGGTATCATTAGTTTGATCTTGAGCAAGGCTTTCACATAGTACCCAAGTTTGTTTGTTTTGATAAGTATTTAGGAAAAAAACATGCATATTTATTTGAGAAACGTTAAAACCAGTTGAAGGGCTCGTTAAAAGATGTGATATCTCATTGTATATTGAAGCTGAGATGATGAAACTTTGAAGTTAAGCGTATATTACAACATTATTGCTGATTTTTTTGTCAGATTTTCTGTTAAACTGTTTTCAGTTTTTTTTTGGTCCTTTTTTTGTTGAAGGACTTTTTTTTTGAGTACACATCAGTTTGTCTAGAAGAGTTTTTCGTACAAAAGATGGATTTCAGTGGGAGGGCATCATTAGTTTGATCTTAGATAGGACTTTCCCCTAGTACCCGAGTTTGTTTGTTTTGGTAAGTATTTAGGAAAAATATATGCATATTTATTAGAGAAACGTTAAAACCAGTTGAAGGTCTCGATAAAAGATGTGATAACTCATTGTATATTGAAGCTAGGATAATAAAATTTTGAGTTTAAGCGTAAAATACAACAGTTTTATTGATGTTATCACCAAATTTACTGTTAAAGGGTTTTCAGTCTCTTTTTTGGTCATTTTTTGTTAGTCCTTTTTATTGTTACAGGACTTTTTTTTAATGAGTACACATCAGTTTTTTTAGGAAGAACTTTTCGTAGAGATGACGAATTTAATTGGGAGGGGTTTCATTAACTTGGTCTTAAGCAGGGCTTTCTCCTAGTACCCGAGTTTCTTTGTTTTGCTAAGTATTTAGGAAAAATATAGGCATATTTATTAGAGAAACGTTAAAACCAGTTGAAGGGCTCGATAAAAGATGTGATAACTCCTTGTATTTTGAAGCTAGGATGGTAAAAATTTGGGCATAAGCGTAGAACACAACAATGCTTTGATGTTATGATCAAGAGTAGGGTTAAAATAGGTTTAGTCAGGTTTTTTAGTCAATTTTTGTTGTTACAGGTCTTTTTTTAATGAGTAACACATCAGTCTTTTCAAGAACAACTCGTCGAAAAATTGATGGAATCAAGTAGAAGTGGAACCATCCGTACGTTCTTGAGTGGAGCTTTCTCGCAATACCCCATTTAGCTTGATTTGATGAGTACACAGGAAAACTTATTACAGATTTGTTAGAGAAACTTTAATAATAGTTGAAGAGCTCGATAACAGATTTGATAACATGATGTGCATTGGAGATAGGATGATAAAACTTTGATATTAAGCGTAAAATAAAACATAATTGATGTTTTTGTTATCCGCTATGCTGTTAAAACAGTTTTAGTCAGTTGTTTTTGTCAATTTTAGATGTTACGGGTCTGTTTTTTTTAATAACTCTACATTTATTTTCACAAGTATTCAATTGGGAGTATCACCACTCGGATGATCCTTGTTTTGAATGCTGTTGCTGCTGTTGTTGTTGTCGTTGGTGCTGCAGTTGTTGTTGCTGTTGTTGATTCATTGTTGCTTTTAGTTGTTGTTCTGAAATGTGGTTTTCATTTTTTCTTTTGCTTCTTCAGTTTTGACATCTTTGAAATACGCAGCGCTGCTTTTTTGGTTTGTTAATGCGTTGTGTGTGTGCTGACTGTACATGGGACTTCTGGAATTTTGATTTTGGTATTTATGTATCTGAAATATGTCTTTTTTTGTGTTCATCCTTGATGCGATTTTTGTGGTACAAGTTTTTTCAATTTCCAGGACAGTGTGTGGCTAGTTAAGTCATCTTGATATGTTCATTGTTGTTCCATTCATCAATTCCACTGGGTTAGCGATCGTTGCAGAAGCGGATTTGCGTTGTGGCGATTTTTTGTCCGAAGAAAGTTGTCGTCACAAATTGGTAGTTTCCACTAGCTTCTGGTCTTGGCTACTGAATGTTTCTTGTTTTGACGTCTTTGAAAAACACAGCGACGCTTTTTTTGGCTGTTAATGAGTTTTGGGTATGCTGAAGGTTCATGGGAGTACTAAGTTTTTGATTTTGTTATTTATGTTTCTGAAATATGTTTTTTTTTGTGTTCATCCTTGATGCGATTTTTGTGGTACAAGTTTTTTCAATTTCCAGGACAGTGTGTGGCTAGTTAAGTCATCTTGATATGTTCATTGTTGTTCCATTCATCAATTCCACTGGGTTAGCGATTGTTGCAGAAGTGGATTTGCGCTGTGGTGATTTTTTGTCCGAAAAAAGTTGTCACAAATTGGTAGTTTCCACTAGCTTCTGGTCTCGGCTGCTGAATTCTTCATCAGTTTTAATATCGAAAAATAAAGCGACATTTTTTTTGGGTTGTTAACGTGTTAAAGCGTTGTGGGTATGCTGACTGTTCATGGGAGCACTGATTTTTTGATTTTGGTCCTTATGTTTCTGAAAGATGTCTTTTTTTGTGTTCATCCTTGATGCGATTTTTTTTGGAATAATTTTTTTTTCATTTACCAGGACAGTTCATTGTTGTTCCCTTCATCAATTCCACAGGGTTAGCGATCTTTGCAGAAGCGGATTTGCGTTGTGGTGATTTTTTGTCCGAAGAAAGTTGTCGTCACAAATTGGTAGTTTCCACTAGTTTCTGGTCTTGGTTACTGAATGTTTCTTGTTTTGACATCTTTGAAATACGCAGCGCTGCTTTTTTGGTTTTTTTAATGCGTTGTGGGTATTCTGACTGTTCATGTGACTTCTGGGTTTTCGATTTTGGTATTTATGTTTCTGAAATATGTCTTTTTTGTGTTTGTTCTTGATGCGATCTTTTGTGGTACAAATTTTTTAATTTTCCAGGACACTGTGTGGCTAGTTAAGTCATCTTGATACGTTCCATTCATGAATTCCACTGGGTTAGCGATCGTTGCAGAAGCGGATTTGCGCTGTGGTGATTTTTTGTCCGAAGAAAATTGTCGTCACAAATTGGTAGTTTCCACTAGCTTCTGGTCTTGGCTACTGAATGTTTCCTCAGTTTTGACATCTTTGAAATGCACAGCGACAACTTTTTGGATTGTTAATGCGTTGTGGATTTGCTGGCAATTCATAGGAGTAGTAGGTTTTTGATTTTGGTCTTGGTGTTTCTGAAGTATGTCATTTTTTGTGTTTATCCTTGATGCGATCTTTTGTGGTACAAATTTTTTCATTTTTCAGGTTTTTTTTGTGGCTAGTTAAGTCATCTTGATGTGTTCATTGTTGTTCCAATCATCAGTTCTACTGTGTTAGCGATCGTTGCAGAAGCGAATTTGCGCTGTGGTGATTTGTTGTCCGAAAAAAATTGTCGTCAAAGCACTGGCAGTTTTTCTTTCTTTTTGGTCTTGACTACCAGACATTCCTTGTTTTCAAAACAACCTTGTTTTGAAAGAGAGAGCTGCCTTTTTGGGGTTGATAATGTATTTTTTTTGTTGATGTTACCTGGGAGTGCTTAATAATTGTTTTCAGTTTTTTTTTGTGGAATCATGTCTTTTTATGTGTCTATCAGTGTTGCGGTTTTTCTCGTTAAAAGTTATCCCTTTTTGATCACAGCATCTGGCTGATATTATCATTTCGATGTGCTCATTTTTAATCATTTAATCAGTTCTACTGGGTGTGTGGTCATTGCACTAGCGAATTTGAGCTGGAGTGTTTTTATCTCAATAGAGTTATCACAAATTGGTAGTTACCAATAGCTTCTGGTCTTGGCTACTGAATGTTTCTTCAGTTTTGACATCTTTGAAATACACAGCGACGCTTTTTTGGTTGTTAATGAGTTTTGGGTTTGGTGACAAATCATGGGAGTACTAAGTTTTTGATTTTGGTCTTTTTGTTTCTGAGTATGTCATTTTTTGTGTTTATCCTTGATGCGATCTTTTGTGGTACAAATTTTTTCATTTTTCAGGGCTTTGTGTGGCTAGTTAAATTATCTTCATGTGTTCATTGTTGTTCCATTCAGCAGTTCTACTGGGTTAGCTATCGTTGCAGAAGCGAGTTTGCGCTGTGGTGATTTTTTTCCGAAAAAAGTCGTCACAGTACTGGCAGTTTTTCTTTCTTTTTGGTCTTGACTACCAGATATTCCTTGTTTTCATAAATTTGAGAAACAGAGCTGCTTTTTTGGGGTTGATAATGCGTTTTTTACTGGTTGATGTTACCTGGGAGTGCTTAATAATTGTTTTCAGTTTTTTCTGTCGAATCATGTCTTTTTATGTGTCTATCAGTGATGCGGTTTTTCTCGTTACAAGTTTTTCCATTTTTGATCACTGTTTCTGGCTGATATTATCCTTTTGATATGTTTTTTTGTTCATTTATTCAAATCGACTGGGGTAGCGGTCGTTGCACTAGCGAATTTGCGCTGGTGTTTTTTTGTTTCAACAAAGTTATCACAAATTGGTAGTTTCTACTAGCTTCTGGTCTTGGCTACTGAATGTTTCTTCAGTTTTGACATCTTTGAAAAACACAGCGACGCTTTTTTGGGTTTTTAATGCGTTGTGGGTATGCTGAAGGCTCATGGAATTTCTGGGTTTTGATTTTGGCTTTCGTGTTTCTGAAATATGTCTTTTTTGTGTTCATCCTTAATGCGATTTTTTGTGGTACAAGTTTTTTTTTAATTTTCAGGACAGTGTGTGGGTAGTGAAGAAACCTTGATGTGTTCATTGTTGCTCCTTTCATTGATTCTACTGACTTAGCGATCGTTGCAGAAGCGGATTTGCGCTGTGGTGATTTTTGTCCGAGAAAAGTTGTCGTCACAAATTGGTAGTTTCGACTAGCTTCTGGTCTTGGCTACTGAATGTTTCTTCAGTTTTGACTTCTTTGAAATACACAGCGACGTTTTTTGGGTTGTTAATGTCTTGTTGGTACGCTAACGGTTCATGAGGGTACTAAATTTTTGATTTTGGTGTTATGTTTCTGAAATATGTCATTTTTTGTGTTTATCCTTGATGCGATCTTTTGTGGTACATTTTTTTTCGTATTTCAGGACATTATGTGGTGACTTAAGTCATCTTGATGTGTTCATTGTTATTTGATTCATCAGGTCTCCTGGGTAAGCGATCATTGCAGAAGCTAATTCGCGCTGTTATGATTTTTTGTTCGAAAAAGTTGTCGTCACAGTACTGGCAGTTTTTTTCTTTTTGCTCTTGACTACCAGACATTCCTTGAGTTTTCATAAGTTTGAAAGACAGCGCTGCCTTTTTGGGGTTGATAATGCATTTTTTATTTGTTATTGGTACCTGGGACTGTTTTTTTATTTCAGTTTTTTTTCTGTGGAATTTTATGTGTATCAGTGATGCGGTTTTTCTCAATACCAGTGGTTCCATATTTGATCACAGTGTCTGGCTGATATTATCTTTTTGATGTGCTAATTTTTATTTTTTTATTCAATTCTACTGGGGTAGTTGTCGTTGTACTAGTGAATTTGCGCTGGACTTTTTTGTCTCAATAAAGTTATCACAAATTGGTAGTTTCCACTAGCTTCTGGTCTTGGCTGCTGAATGTTTCTTCAATTTTGACATCTTTGCAATACACAGGGACGCTTTTTTGGTTTGTTAATGCTTTGTGGGTATGCTGAAGATTCATGGGAGTTGTGAGTTTTGATTTTGGTTTTCGTGTTTCTGAGATATGTCTTTTTTTGTGTTCATCCTTGATGCGATTTTTTTGTGGTACAAATTTTTTCATTTTTCTGGACTGTGTGGCTAGGGAAGAAATCTTGATGTGTTAATTGTTGCTCCATTCATTGATTTTCCAACTTAGCGATCGTTACTGAAGCGGATTTGCGCTGTGGTGATTTTTTGTCCGAAAAAAGTTGTCGTCACAAATTGAAAGTTTCCACTGGCTTCTGGTCTTGGCCACTGAATGTTTCTTCAGTTTTGACAACATAGAAATACACAGCGACATGTTTTGGGTTGTTAATGCCTTGTTGGTAAGCTAATTGTTCATGGGAGTACTAAGTTTTTGATTTTGGTCGTTTTGTTTCTGAAGTATGTCATTTTTTGTGTTTATCCTTGAGATCTTTTGTGGTACGTTTTTTTTTTCGTTTTTAAGGACATTATGTGGCTAGTTCAGTCATCTTGATGTGTTCATTGTTGTTCGATTCATCTGGTCTCCTGGGTTAGCGATCGCTGCGAAGCGAATTTGCGCTGTGGTGGTTTTTGTCCGAAAAAGTTGTCGTCACACTATGGGCATTTTTTCTTTTTGGTCTTGAATACCAGGCTTTCCTTGAGTTTTCATAAGTTTGAAAGACAGCGCTGCCTTTTTGGGGTTGATAATGCATTTTTTAATTGTTATTGGGACTGCTTTTTTTTATTTCAGTTTTTTTTTCTGTGGAATCATGTCATTTTATGTGTCTATCAGTGATGCGGTTTTTCTCAATACCAGTGGTTCCATATTTGATCACAGTGTCTGGCTGATATTATCATTTCGATGTGCTCATTTTTATTCATTTATTCAGTTCAACTGGGGTAGGGGTCATTGAACAAGTGAGTTTGCGCTGGAGTGTTTTTGTCTCAATAAAGTTATCACAAATTGGTAGTTTCCACTAGCTTCTGGTCTTGGCTGCTGAATGTTTCTTCAATTTTGACATCTTTGCAATACACAGGGACGCTTTTTTGGTTTGTTAATGTTTTGTGGGTATGCTGAAGATTCATGGGAGTTGTGAGTTTTGATTTTGGTTTTCGTGTTTCTGAGATATGTCTTTTTTTGTGTTCATCCTTGATGCGATTTTTTGTGGTACACATTTTTTCATTTTTCTGGACAGTTTGTGGCTAGTGAAGAAATCTTGATGAGTTCATTGATGCTCCATTCATCGATTCTACGATTCTACTGACTTAGCGATCGTTGCTGAAGCGGATTTGCGCTGTGGTGATTTTTTGTCCGGAAAAATTTGTCGTCACAAATTGCTAGTTTCCACTGGCTTCTGGTCTTGGCTAATGAAAATTTCTTCAGTTTTGCCATCTTTGAAAAACACAGCGACAATTTTTTGGGTTGTTAATGCCTTGTGGGCATGCTAACGGTTCATGGGAGTACAATTTTTTTGATTTTGGTCTTTATATTTCTGAAATATGTCAGTTTTTGTGTTTATCCTCGGTGCGATCTTTTGTGGCACAATTTTTTTTTCATATTTCAGGACATTGTGTACCTAGTTAAGTCATCTTGATGTGTTCATTGTTGTTCCATTGATCAGGTCTACTGGGTTAGCAATCGTTGCAGAAGCGAATTTGCGCTGTGGTGTTTTTTGTCCGAAAAAGTTTTCGTCACAGTGATGGCAGTTTTTCTTCCTTTTTGGTCTTGACTACCAGACATTCCTTGAGTTTTCACAAATTTGAAAGACAGGGCTGCTTTTTTGGGTTGATAATGCATTTTGCACCTGTTGATGTTACCTGGGAGTGCTTAATAAATGATTTCAGTTTTTTTCTGTGGAATCATGTCTTTTTATGTGTCTATCAGTGATGCGGTTTTTCTCGTTACAAGCTTTTCCAATTTTGATCAGTGTCTGGCTGATATTATCATTTCGATGTGCTCATTTTTATTCATTTATTCAGTTCAACTGGGGTAGGGGTCATTGAACAAGTGAGTTTGCGCTGGAGTGTTTTTGTCTCAATAAAGTTGTCACAAATTGGTAGTTTCCACGAGCTTCTGGTCTTGGCTACTGAATGTTTCTTCAGTTTTGGCATCTTTGAAATTCAAAGCGACGTTTTTTTTGGGTTGTTACTGCGTTTTGGTTTTGCTGAAGGTTCACGGGAGTACTAAGTTTTTGATTTTGGAATTTTTGTTTCTGAAATATGTCTTTCTTTTTATTCATCCTTGATGCGATTTTTTGTGGTACAGTTTTTTTCATTTTTCAGGAAATTGTGTGGCTAGTTAGGTCACCTTGATGCTCATTGTTGTTCCACTCATCAGCTCTACCGGGTTAGTTGTCGTTGCAGAAGCGAATTTGCGCTGTGTTGATTTTTTGTCCGAAAAAGTTGTCGTCACAGTACTGGCAGTTTTTCCTTCACAGTACTGGCAGTTTTTCTTTCTTTTTGGTTTTGACTACCAGACATCCCTTGAGTTTTCATACGTTTGAAAGACAGCGCTGCCTTTTTGGGGTTGATAATGCATAATTTTTATTTGTTATTAGTACTTGGGAGTGCTTAGTTTTTGGTTTCAGTGTTTTCAAATAATAACAGCTTAGTTGTACAATCTGACCTAAGCAGAATTGTCAACTTTTAAGGCCACCATCGGAATCTAATATGATATGACTGGGTCGGAAGTCAGACAATCGATGGCGCCCAGAAGCACATAACTGCCCTATTTTACATTGTAAATCAGTGCAGTATTCTGCTTCTGAGCGCCGTCGCTTGGCTGACTTCTGACCCAGTAATCTCATATATGATTCCGATGGTGTCCTGACAACATAATATTTTTGCATTCGAGTAGTTCTGAATTTGGATCAGAAATCATATCAATGAATATTAATTATGTATGTGTTGAATATTTTCTGTTTTCTCGCACGTGTAAAATTTTATTTTTTATAGGAAATAAATTTAAGCTGATGACAGAACTTGCGGATCACAACTGGGGTATGTATGCTTGGAGAATGTTTCCATCAGGAAAACAGGTTTTTTGTCGTTTGAGACAATTCCTCCCTTATGGTTTTGTTTCATCTAGGAGTAGGCTTAGGAAATTTTTGCTCTCTCAAGAGTTGAGGAGATTTGCCTACAGATAATGAAGAGTTTGAGGTTCCAACCTCTAAAACCATCTAATTTTTCTGTTGGTTCTCTTCTCTGTTCAGAGATTGCACGTCTTATTGAGCCTCATTTGAGTTTCCAAAAAATGCTTATCTTACAGTTTCCATATATGAAAAAATGCTTATCGTACAATTTCCATATATCATAAAATGCTTAAATTACAATTTCCATTTATGAAAAAATGTTTATCATTCAATTTCCAATAATGAAAAAAAGTCTATCCTACAATTTCCATATATGAAAAAATGTTTTTTCTACAATTTCTATATATGAAAAAATGCTTATCCTAGAGTTTTTTTTAGAAATTTCTGAGTCTATGAAACTAAAAAACTGTAGGACAAGCATTTTTTCATATATGGAAATTGTAGGATAAGCATTTTTGGTCAACCCACGCTAGGATGCAGTTGAAATACTATCTACAACTTAAAAAAGTGCTTAACTGTTCTCAAATCAAGCGATATTTTTTTCGATGTCTTGACCAAAAACAATGTGAGCGACTTTTTTCAAATGCTCGAGCAAAATAACCACGGGAAAATATTTAAGATTTGAGCGGTTTGGGCGGTTTTTTTAGACACTTACGCTCAAATTCTTGCTTCAAAACGAGTGGTTTTTTTTTTGGTTTATCTAAAAAAACCGCGCAAGATTTGAGCGGTTTGAGCGGTTTTTTTTGACAATTACGCTCAAAATCTTGCTTCAATATGAGCGGTTTGAGCGGTTTTTTTAGATAAACCGCTCAAAACCGTTCAAATCTTGCGCGGTTTTTCAGCGGTTTTTTTAGATCAAATCTTGCTTCAAATTAGGTGAAAAATCTCTACTCGGGTCTCAACTAATTGGCAATTTATATCGACCATATTTATTGACCAAACGTTTCATTTATAGTCAAAAGTGCAAAGCATGAACCTTGGATTGCTGCGAATCGAGTGCTATGGTACCTGCATTACGTCTCCGGGAAGGTAGATATCCCCCATTTTTTGAGGTAGATACCCCCCAAAATGTAGATTTCCCCCAAATTGCAGAACAGGCTATCAGGAGAAACTCAAGTAACCATCAACCATTTCAAATGCAGTAAGAAGTAACTCCCCAGCAATGATCTACTGAAAAGCTAGGTTGGTTTTGCTGATAGGAAGCAAAGGGAACGTTGTGAGCTTGTAAGTTGTTTAGATTGTAAAGTATGTTTTGGTTTTGCAACCGTATCAAGGCGTTGGCCCAGTTCACATAACTTCTCTGTGATTGCTACAAAAAAATTAGGAAACTGAGGCTCCGAAGATTGATGGGGCAGTTAACTTCAATCAAAATTGGTTTGCATGAGTTGTCACAGACTGCATTGCAAAAATAGAAGACTTGCGAGCACACCTGGCTGTGTAAATGAGTTAATAGTCGAGCAGATGTTCAACTCAAGTTTGCTTAAAGTGTTATCAAAAATTTAAAAACATGTTAATGTTTGCAAGTTTTGGCTGAGAGAGCAAAAATTTTGATGACCTTAAAAGAGATCCAGTCAGTTTTGAATAAGAGATGAAGAGTGGTGATACAGACAAAATGAAGAAGTGATTACCTGCAAAAGTGACGGCGGACCCAGATGTTTCAAATGTGGTACAGAAAATTGCACATGGCAAGGAAAAACGAGGTGACTCAAAATTGAGGGGTTTAAACGAATTTTTAGTGGTCTGAGAGGCTTTTTCAAAAAAAAATTGTTTGAGTTTTGCTGGGTATGTGATTCAACATTTCTAAACCTTAGCTGGTTTTTGATCGGGATTTCGACTGAAAAACGTAGAGGGTCTAAATAATTTTTTGTTTTGCAGATCAATTTATTTTGATCATTAACTATGAACTCCAATGCATTTTGATTAGCAATGCAAATTGATAAAAAAGGAACGAATTTGCTCTAAAGTAGAAAAAAGCTAAAATGAAGGAAAGTTGCAAAATCTAGTACCAATTTTGAGTTTTCAAGCCCAAATTCAATCATGATTTGATCAGTTTGAGCAATTTAGGGTAGGTTTCGACTATGTGCAAGATCTTGCCTTATAATGTGCGGTTTGAGTTGTCTCCCAGCGTATTTGCGTGGTTTTTGGTTGATTTTTTGGTTAAATTTTGGTATTACAGATGGTTAGTTGTTTAAATTTTTAAAGGACTGATTGTGTGCGTCCTGCAATGAACAAGCCTGAAGAAAATTTTGGTTAAAAAAAGTTCCAGAAAACGCTCAAGATTTGAACGATTCCAATTCTAATTGAGTGTTTATTACAATGATTTGAGCGCATTTTGTGCCTTCTGAGATCAGCCAAATAAAAACCGCTCAAATCTTGAGCAATTTTTGAGTGCGATCTTCACTAGGGTAGATTACGGGAAGGTAGGTATAGCATTTTTGAAGAATGAATAGCAATAAAATGTATAGGATGCTATCAAGAGAAGCTCAAGTAACAACCAACCATTGAACATAAAGTAAGAAGTAACATCTGAGAGGAATCTGAACAATGATCTACTGCAAATGGTAGGTTATTTTTGCTGATTGGAAGCAAATGAACCCGTGTGATCTTGTAAGTTGATTAGATTGTAGGTTGTTTTGTTTTCGCGGTGACATCAAAGCGTTGACCCAAGTCACGGAAATCTCCATTTGATCGCTTCAAAATAATTAAGAAACTGAGGCTCCAAAGCTTGAGAAATCACTTAACTTCAATCAAAACAGGATTGCCTGAGTTGTCATAGACTGCATTGCAAAAGTAGAATACTTGCGAGCATATCTGGCTGATACAACGGAGTTCATAATCGAGCAGATTTTCAATTCAAATTTGCTAGGAGAGTTACCAAAGATTTGAAAACAAGTTCATGTTCGCAAACGTTAGCAAAGAGAGCAAAAATTTAAAAGGAAGCTGGTCAGTTTTAAAGAAGACATAAAAATTGCTGATACAGGCAAAATGGAGAAATGATTTCCAGCAGAAGTGACGGCGGACCTAGATATTTCAAATGTGGCAAATATCGCCACAAAAACGCGGATTTAAGGGAAAACGAGATGTCTCAGAATTGAGTTGTTATAAATATAAAAAACTTATA
Organism: Symsagittifera roscoffensis; assembly: GCF_963678635.1. Classification (NCBI taxonomy): domain Eukaryota; kingdom Metazoa; phylum Xenacoelomorpha; order Acoela; family Convolutidae; genus Symsagittifera; species Symsagittifera roscoffensis. The sequence goes on along the minus strand of NW_026971580.1, from coordinate 1,588 downwards.
AATATTCTCCTTTTCAAATAAAAAAAGACCAAAAAAAGTAAGTTCAAATTTTGGCTTTTCCGCAGTCATCTCTATTAAGAAGATTGAGATGAAACTGTTGAAAGGAAAAACGTTGAAAAACTTTCGGTTGGACCTTAAGCTTATATGTGTTTGTGTGTGTGTATGTGTGTGTGTGTTTGTGTGTTTGGTGTAGGGTAATCTGTGGGGTTGGCCCGTATTTGGCTGGATGTCAGTCTGCCTAGGTAAAGGTTTAGTATGAAATTTTCAAAGTTAGTGGTAGAAAGGGAAAAAAGCTTAAAGAGTAGCGTAAAAAGTTTAACAAATGGTAGTCAACTCTCACCATTGAACATCTTCACTAATTTAGATTTCGATAAAATATCAACATCATCTGTACAATTACAAAGAAGGTTTTTCCATTTTCGACAGTCTGAAAATAGATGATATCCTGTTGCATGATCTCATTCAGAATTAATAAAATCCGAAATATACGTTTCTTGGATTATTTGCAGCCGACAATTTTCAACCTCACATCCCAAACAATATCTTTATGATTGTAAACACTTCAAAATCAGATTCTCCGGGTACACCTTGGATTGTGATATGCAGTAGAAGAAATGTTTTATACTTTGCTGATTCTCTCGTTTTTCCTCTTTTGCAGTATCTCAAGGTATATGTACGATTAAACGAAAAATTTTATCAGATCACTGAACTGATGACAAGTTTTCCAATGCAAGACTCAAATTCTACCGGGTGCTGTTTTTTTTGTTTTATATTGCAGTTTCGTTTTTAATTAAAATCTCTAATGGTGTTGGTTCTGATTTTGTTTACATGGAAAATAGTATTTTGAAATATTTTCTAACTCACTAGTTTTTCCATTAACTAGCCATTTAATATGGGTTATTTGTTTGAAATTCAATTTAGTTTTGAACATCAAATACTTTTTTTTGTCGAAATTTTCACCCAATTGTAACAGAAAAGCATTAAACCGAGAAGTTAGGCTACTGTCGAAGTAAAAAAGAATACAAAATTGATCTATGAGGGTATGTAACCAAACCATCAACTGGGGCCTCCTTTCAGTTCAATTTCCGGACGGGTTTCGAAACGGCGCTTTTCGGCTGAAAGTCGAGCGCCGTGCGTCTTTCTCTAATAGGACCCCAAGAAACTTTATTCTATTTTCAGTTTCATAGTCACATGTTAGGTACAAGTTTTGACATTATTTATTCACAAAAAAGTTTGATAGTTCAAGAATTAAATCTGTGTTTTAGAGAGATTCACGGCCTCACTCTCTTTAAAAACAGCACTATCTACCAAAGTGGTAACAAGAAATTCGGAAATCATAGAACTGATAAACAGGAGTTCCAATGCAAAACTCAAACTCTACCATGTTTGGTTCTTATTGCATATAGAGCGCACGGTTGATTTTTAAGACAAATGTTTTAGTACAAAGGACTTTTTACACGTAGTAATGATGTTTTGAAACTTTTGTTGACTCATATGCTTTCTTATCAAAGAATTTTTATTTAATATGGTTTAATTTTATATACATATCTTTTTAAGCCAAACTGCAGTGACAACAGTAAGTTTTTCT
>NW_026971579.1:0-27000 GCF_963678635.1 Symsagittifera roscoffensis | reverse complement strand
CTATAGCAATAATAATCCCGAAATAATGCTCGACATCTTCACATCTAACAATGCTGACACCCTAAAGAATGTGCCCCACAGAAGACTATTTTCATTCGCAACGACAAACCAAAGGTAAACTACGAAGATGATAAATTTATTTCCCAACTGTTTAACTCGAAAAAAAGCGAACGCGAAAAATGGAGTATAATAAACGATACAAGAAACTCAAAAAAATCTTCCAACCTCATTCCATTACTTAGAAACTCCTTCGGCGATTTCATAACCAATAATTTACAGATGGCGAACCTGCTAAATTACAAGTTCTCAACTCTTGGATGCTTTTATGAGAAAAATTCAAAAATCAGACAAAGTCCACCGACTTCTACATGCAAAATTCGAAATAATAATAAATTTTCATTCCGATTCATCACATCAGCTGAATGTAAAAAAGAAATACATAATTCAAATTGTCAAAAGGCACCAGGTCCATCCAAAATTCCAGCCTGAGTACTGAAGGATGGCGCAATGAAATATACACACATCTGACATTTCTATACAATGAGTTTTTGAAAAACAAGACATATCCTTGCAAGCTCAAAAAAGCAATTGTCACACCAATATACAAAAAAGAAGATCCAGAACTACCAGAAAATTATAGGCCTATCTCTATAACTGGAACTCTTTCAAAAATTTTTGAAAAATTGTTATATAAACAAATCAACGAATATCTGATATCCCAAAAATTACTAAGTAATACCCAATTTGGGTTCAGAACATCATATTCAACAATCGACGCTATTCTTTATTGCACTGAAGCATTCAAAAAAGCAATAGAAAACAACAAAACTGTAGCATGTTCCTTACTGGATCTCTCTAAAGCATTTGATTCTTTGGATCATACTTATCTTAAACAAAAACTAAAATGGTTAAATTTTTCCGAAGAAGCTATAGAAATGATCCATTCCTTTATCACCAACCGAAGTCAGAAAACAATTGTTAACAACACCGAATCCGATTGGATTACGCTTGAGCAGGGTGTCCCACAGGGCACTGTCCTTGGCCCTCTAATATTCAATCTCTACATTAACGATCTCAACAAACAAATTGACAAAACATGTAAAATAGTTCAATATGCGGATGATACATTACTATTCTGTGAAAATAACGATCCACAAAAAGCTATTAAAGCACTCGAAGCCAATTGCAGTCTATTGTCAAATTATTTTTTAGAACACTCACTTCAATTGAATGCAAAAAAAAAACAGAACTCATCGTTTTCAGCAAAAAACATTCAAGGAAAAAGGATGAAAAGTATACTATAACTCTAGATGATAAAATAATTGAGGAAAAAACCAATGTTAAATACCTAGGAATAGTTTTAGATCAGTTTTTCACATTCCAAGATGAAATCAAAAATATTCTCAGGAAAATGGCATGCGGAATAAAAACACTTCAATCAATCAAAAAGCCATTGCCAGTGAAAACAAGACTCTTGATAATGCATGCACTGGTAATTAGTCATTTGCATTACCCAGCAATTCTTTTAATTGGAATATCCGCTAACCTAATGATATCTCTGGAAAAACAGTTAAGCTGGGCAGTAAAAACTTTATGCGATCGTGCAAAATACGACTCATCTTCAGACATGAAGCTAAAACACTATATTACCAGTAACAATGTTTCTGGACTATAAAATATTATGTCACTTTTGGAAAATACAACATCAATTATTGCCAGCCTATTATAACATTGAGTATGATAACAACCAAATAGATATTAATACAAGAAACAAAAAATTATATTTCGGCGACAGATACAATGGGCAATACATAGAAAATTCCTTCTTCAAAAAGTACGTCATAATCTGGAACAAACTAACAGATGATAAAGTCAACTTTTAAGACCTAGTAACATACAGAAAAGCAAAGATAAAATTCAAGAATTATTATTTATTATTATTTAAAGAAGACCCCTCTGTGGCAACTCATGGTAAAGTTTCATGGAAAAGCTTCAAGTTTATATAATAACATTTATTTATCAACCACCTTGAAGCTCTCAGGTGAAAAGTAATCATCGATAATTGTAATCGAGTTTGTTTTGTTTATTGTTATTGTAACTACGTGTATCTAATGATGTTATAATATTTTTATGAACTGATCGACAAAAAACAGAAAACATTTGACATACACTTGTGTATTGAAATTAAGTGTTTTTTTTTTCAGTTGTATTTTTTTAATTGTAAAAAATCTTGATCCTTTGCTCAATTGATGCAAACTCTAAGCGTTTCTTTTCTAATGTGCCAGTCGGTCATATTTGGAAGTTTGACCTTGAGAGAAGCAAAAAACACTTGATTTTGGAGTGAAATTTAATTTTTCAAAGTTTCGAATGGAACCTGTCATGCACGATTTTCTCGCGAGAACTGAAAATCAGAAAAAGAGATCAGAACAATTTCAGAACGATTAAGACACACACGCGGGAAAGTCGCAAGAAAAAACAGTAGGAAATTGCTATTCGCAATTTCCATCACTATAATAATCGAGAGTAGAGCTGTCCCATCTGTGACAGAGACGAGAGCATTCCCTCGAGTTGGATTATTACGATTGGAATACTATTCTTGACTGGACCAGAGTGAACCTTCGGTGGAAAGGTGGACAGCTAGAGTGTCCCAATGGTTCACGAGAACTTGCAGTCTAGAGTAAAAACTTGTTCTTGTTGTTGAAACTGACTAACATTGAACTCATATTAGTTACTTTATTAATTCTTGAGTTGTTTACCGACTTATTTACTTCCTGGTTCTTGAGCGTGCTACAATGTGAGTACTTAATTTAAATTCTAGAGTGTGTTTTATAATTGTTATGTTGAGGTAAGGCGAGTTTTAGGTTGATCCATCTGAAATGGATCAAAGTTACACTGTCTAATAAAAAGTAACTTAACGGATTGTTCCAACCCGGTTTTTAACGGCGTTCATGTATTTTGGGTATCTAGAGACCTAAGTATGGGGACGTTTCTAATTCTAGAGTGGGGGGATATTTTAGTAGTAGCCTTTAAGCTGTAACGGGTCGTAGTCTCATGTCACAAGCGAACCGAACTGGCTCCGACCGTTCTTGAGGTAGAAAAACACAAGAGATAGTGTCCCTGACCCTTGAGCCAGTGGTTATAGGGCCTATTTTTCTTAAGCCTCATGTGTGACTGCAGTAGACGAATGTTACATAGTGTTTTTATGGCGCTCCTGGGTGTTTACGACATCAAGACTACGGAGTCGAACCCACTTGAGACAGCTTCGGGCTGAATGCCCATTCTAGAGTACCGGCGGTACGGTTCGACAGGAACGTGCAAACCTTCCGGTTGTACCGTGATAGCTTTTTAAGAAAACTCGAGAAAATTTCCTGGTACGCTCTCCGAACGAGGCTTAGCTAACCGAGTAAAGGGGGGCAACTAGGGGGACAAAAACACGAGCAAAAAGACAAAAAGCAAAACAAAAACCAAAAAAGAATAGAAAAAGGAACAAAAACCATAAAACGAAAAAAGACAGTGACTTTGACACCAGATTAGTTGGATCAAACCTTTATATTAATTAAATAGTATACCCATACTGTTTTACAAGTTCGATCGTTTCGATCAACCTAGCAATTTAAACCAGTAAACTGAATAAAGTGCCCGAAGTGGGGCGTTGTCAAGGGTTTTCAGATAGCTTGGAACTTAGCTGGACCAATAGGAGACTTGACTGGAAGAGGTGACCAGCCGAGTGGGAAAGTGGTTCAGGGACACTTGAGCTGAACCAATAGGAGACTTGACTGGAAGAGGTGACCAGCCGAGTGGGAAAGTGGTTCAGGGACACTTGGCTGAACCAATAGGAGACTGGACTGGAACAGGTGACCAGTCGAGTGGGAAAGCAGCCAAGAAGGATTTGGCAATTCTCGAGTTCTCAAGTTGGGCAGAACGGGTATCGTTAGAATCCACATTACATTATAGGAGATAAGTGTAAAATTGGATAAGCGAAATCCCCCAGTTTTGAGGAACGTTTTTACTTGAGCAGGCCTGGAAACAGGTCTACGGTTTTCTCTTGAGAGGTTTAGCACCCGGCGCTTAAAGTAATTTTTAGGCTTAAGAAGGGGGGCTAGAAAGGGGGGAGGTTAAAAGGGGGACTGGTTAGGCTAGAGGTTGGCGGTTGTAAATTGCAAAAAGGGGGAAATTAGAGTAACTAATTAGTCGACATCGTTGACTTAGTTACATTAGAAATTAACACGCGTTGGTAATATTAGGTGGAGATCCAAAATCCAACTCGAGTTAAGGCTGGTACGCTGGTTGGTTTGGTAGGGGGGACCGGATATAGACAGCTTTTGTGATACCCCATAAGATCACTAGTGGGGGGAGGAAAACGCGTGGCAATTAGGTACCAGACATTTTTTTTAGACGAAAGGTAGACATTGGTCACCTTTAAATTTTAGGTGGGCTCATTTTTCTGTTTTTATTATTTTTCTTACTTAAAATTTTTGTTGCATTTTATTGAGGATTTGTGTTTGGTTTTATACGAACAGGTGATCACAAGATACCTGCGCACCTACATTGAAATAGAAACAACCAAAAAGAAGAGGGGGGTCAGCATTTGGCTTTTAAGAGAGGGTTTTTGGGAAAATTTTACTAGAGCTTGAGTGGTGGTACAAGGTACGGTGGTTCAAGAAGACCCTACAACGAGGAAGACACTCCGTGACGAGTATTGGGACAAGACCGAAGAAGTCTTGGGACAGAGCAGTCTTGGGATAGTGGTCTTGGGACAGGGTCTTGGGACAGTGGTCTTGGGACAGGGTCTTGGGACAGTGGTCTTGGGACAGGGTCTTGGGACAGTGGTCTTGGGACAGTGGTCTTGGGACAGGGTCTTGGGACAGGGTCTTGGGACAGTGGTCTTGGGACAGGGTCTTGGGACAGTGGTCTTGGGACAGTGGTCTTGGGACAGGGTCTTGGGACAGGGTCTTGGGACAGGGTCTTGGGACAGTGGTCTTGGGACAGGGTCTTGGGACAGGGGTCTTGGGACGGTGGTCTTGGGACAGGGTCTTGGGACAGTGGTCTTGGGACAGTCTTGGGACAGTGGTCTTGGGACACTAGTCTTGGGACACTAGTCTTGGGACACCAGCCTTGGGACACTGGTCTTGGGACACTACCCTTGGGACACTAGTCTTGGGACACTAGTCTTGGGACACCAGCCTTGGGACACTGGTCTTGGGACACTACCCTTGGGACACTAGTCTTGGGACAGTAGTCTTGGGACACTAGCCTTGGGACACTAGTCTTGGGACAGTAGTCTTGGGACACTGGTCTTGGGACACTACCCTTGGGACAGTAGTCTTGGGACACTAGCCTTGGGACACTAGCCTTGGGACAGTAGTCTTGGGACACTAGCCTTGGGACACTGGTCTTGGGACAGTAGTCTTGGGACACTAGTCTTGGGACAGTAGTCTTGGAACAGTGGTCTTGGTACAAGGGTCTTAGGACACTAACGGAGAGTACTGTGATAGTGACGAATAGTCTTGGGACGGTATAGAAATTGAAGTCAAATTACAACAAGTGCGTTTTAAGACAGAATAAGACAAATCGAAATAGGTAGGGTTAAGACCAAATTAAGGAAAATTTTTCGGAGGTTTTAGAAAGAGAATTGGATAAGGTTTTTAACACGTTGTACAGAATTTGTTACCACAAAAAATATTTTTTTTTACCCTTAGAATAGAATCGTGTATATAATAAAATTGTAAATAGAAGCAGTTGTAAATAGAAATAATGAGGCGGAGTAGGGTACCGGTGCTCGAAAAAAGGTCAAGTGGATCAAACACGAAATATAATTCATCGCTGCGCGGAACGACATCAACGGGCCCAAAGATAACGAAGACGAACTTTTCAGTTAACATGGTCAGCACAAGGAGTACAGCGGAGAACAGGGCGAAAGAGGGCACGGAAGGGGAGCGAGTAGAACCCACCATCGAGATTGATCTAGAGACACCCGATCAAAGTGTGGATGAAACAAGGAAGATGGCGACAGAGTCAACTCCAATGCCCAATGCAGAGGAACCGAACCAGAAACCCATAGAGTTCTCACCGATAGATGACGCGGAAGATGCAATAGGCAACACCGAAGAAACGGTGAAAGAAGACTCTCAAGTAAAGAGGACATCTTTTACGGAAAAATTGGGAATAATGTTCGGAATAAAAACAAAAGAAAACGTGACTGAAGAACCAAAAGCAGATAGAGCACGAACATTTGGGACAGTGAGCACGAAGACCTCAGAAGCCAATCCAAGAGAGGAACAAGCTAAAGCAGAGGCTACGGCCGAGGAGAGACCGACAGCTGACCATGAAGAGACTACCATTGAGCTGGGTGACTTGTTGGCGAAATTAAATCAGATTGACAAAAGACTTAAGCACAGTGAAGAAGACAGAGAGGTGATAAAAAAGGAGATAAGATACAACAAGCACGAGTATCTAGACAGTTATTTTAACCTAGCTAAGGCGACAGATGAGAGACTCAAGGAAATGTCAGATAAGGTAGAAGCCACCAATGAAGAACGAGAAAAGAACATCAAAACAGACATGCAACAGTTGAAGAACCGATATGATGATGTCAACAGCCAATTAGGGAGCCTGGAAAGGAGAATGGACACAATGAGCAAGAGTCAAGCCGAGAGTTCGTGTGCAATACAGGCGAAGTTGGATGCAATCTTGAGAGGTTCTACTCCACAAGAAAGACCGGCAGCGGATCGTACGCAAGGCACCAGAGTCGACTTTGTAGAACCACAAAGGAACAAACGGCAATCGACACCGTTGCCCTTAACCAGGGATGCGATAAGCATAGCACCAACAGCTGCGAAAACAATAATGAAGAATGGAACGTCGAATACAACGACTGCTCCGGGAGATTCAACAGCTAACAGCAACACAGGACCGGATGCTATGACATGGGCCAGCACTTGGGAGATGATGAACAGGACTCTAGAGGCCTTCGCCACGAGGAACACTGACTCGAGCGACAGGAGAGAGGGAAAATCAAGAAAGACATTCAAGAAGCCAAAAGAATTCAAGGACGACTCCGATGGATGCATTGACACTTGGGTGGAAGTGATGAGATTACATCTAGAACAAGATAACTTGAGTGACGAAAGACAAGCATGTACAGCCATACTGAGCAACTTGGAAGGAACGGCATTAAAATGCGTGGTCGCAAAGAAGGAGGAAGAACGCGACACCGCGGACAAGATCTTCGAGATATTGCTGAATCGGTTCGGGTCAGGCATGAAGGGTCACCAAGCGATGATGCGATTTGAAAAGAGAAGGCAGAGGGACGACGAGTCAATAGATCGGTTCCTAGATGACCTCGAGAGCTTGAGAAGGAGGAGTGACCCAGAGGAGTCGACAAATAGACGGAACTTTAGCATTGCCTCGAAGTTCATCGATGGGGTGAAAAGTGATGACTTAAGGACAATGTTAGCAACATACTACACATTGTCGAAGGACAGCGCACCCACCCCAGAAGAAATGAGACAGAAATCAAGAGAATACATGCTGATGAAACCTAAGAAGTACTCATATTCCGAAAACAGGAACACGCAAGGGGGAAGCCAACCCCAGAGGTCATCATGGTACAAACCTAGAGATGATATGGACAAGCGCAGATCATGCGCGAACTGCGGGTCAGCGGATCATCATGTGGCTGACTGCACAACGTACAAACAAGGCATGAAGAGCCTAGGTTATGCACCGGATGAAGAGGATATGAGCCAGATGGAGGAACACGAGTACTATAATGGCTTAATCATCAAGATAGGCGCCAGATGCTTCTTCTGTAACCAGGAGGGGCACTTCAGAATGGATTGTCCCTTGTTCTGGGAAGCGGTCAAGGACCAGAATCACCCCAAACATAAGTTGGCATTAGCGGCGGTGCAGAATCAGCGGAACAGGCAAAACGAGTTTGAATCTAGGAACTTGGGGGCACCAAACACCGAATTGCCGACGAAGACAGTGAAAGCTGTGACACATGTTAGCGGTGCGTTAGAGTCCGCGGCCGGAAGCTCTCTAGAGATAAATTATGAGAAAGCGGCGACGGAAGCAATTGCCAAAGTGAAACAAGATCTGGCTGCGAAAGAAATAGAGCAACGACTAAAGTTGGAGATTAGGCAACGACTAAAGACAGAATTTTAACGGAGCATTAACCGGATCGAACTCAATACCAGAGGCTAGAACGGGCTCAATGAAGACCGGGAATTGTAACACCGTGAAAATGGTGACAGGTAAACCTTTTGGAATATCGAAAATCGGAGCAAGAATAATGTCGATAATCACAGTGGGCGGACACGAGGTAACCAGAAACTTGAGCGAGCCGAGCGACCAGACGATAATGCACATTGACGTGTATGCAGACTACTTGAGTGGAATAAGTCCACAAACGACTTCTAGAGCGCTCAGGGCACTACTCACGAGAGGGGGCAGCAAATCGGTACGTGTTGATAATAGGTACACTGAAGCTTATGGTCCACACGAGGTCATGCTAAATATAGATGGAATCAACATCTATACCAAGACGATGATAACATGCGACGAAGACCTAATTGGACAAATCTATGTAGGGAAAGAAGAGTTGAAAGTAAGATCGATCGGACACTGTGCCATGCTTGAAGAAGATGCAATGCACATCGGGACGGAAGCAGACGTGACAGGGCACGTGCTAGACATAAATGGCAAAAAGACTCAGTTGCGTGGATTACTTGACACGGGAGCAGTCTTGAGCGTCATACCAATCGAAACATGGGAAAAGATGGGCTTTGACAAAGGTGACTTGATAGACTCGAGAATACGGCTGTCAGCTGCAAACAAAGGGGCCCTACGGGTGCTGGGCAGGACGCCGATAATAGCCCTCAATTTGGGGGAACGTAACCTGTGGATGAGCTTCATCGTGGTAGAAAACCTAGATGAATCTGACCAATTCATTTTGGGCAGAGACTTCATCAGGAATTTCGACGTAACGATTGATCTAAATAATGCAATGTTCAGGATACGGAACCCGGATAGGAGGTACGCAATCAAACCGGTAAATTTAATAATGGCGAATGAAAACAAAGCACCGGTATTCTTGAGTAGGAGAGTGAGGTTAAAAGCTAATGAAGCGGCAATCGTAAGCTTGAGGATGAAAAATTATAATGAACTAAGTGACAACAAGCAAGTGTGTATAGTTCCGAATCCCAATAGTCAAAGCGCTGCTGTTTTAGGAAGATCATTTTCGATAACGAAGAGCGGCCTCTGCGTCAGTGTCTTGTTGAATACCCTTGATATACCGATCACGATACAGAGAGGGAGGAAGCTGGGATATGCTTTACCAGTTAAAACTCGATACGAAACAATTGAAAACTCAAAACAAAATGAAGTTGTTGATTGTCCTAATCACAGGGACAAAATTTGTATCTTGAGACGATTGCAGAGAATAAAAGATTCTTCAAGTCTTATCAAATCACTTAAGTCAGAAACGGACGATGGGCTTTCGAGCTGTTCGAACTTTCCAGAGCGACCCACACTAGATGAAATGCAAACTGATAAACCGGTTCTGCCGGAGATTGAACATTTAAGGGGCAAACTGAAAGATGAACAGCTCGAAGCTATCAAGGACGTACTAGAGCGGAACGAGGAGGTTTTTTCAAGGCATAAGGCGGATATCGGGTGTTGTAATTTTGTTGAACATGAAATAGAACTTGAGGAAAACGCGGTGCCACACAGGGAGGGGGCGAGGCGCATGACCCCACACAAATCGGACGCGTGTAGAAAAGAAATCGAAACGTTACTAGAGTATGACATGATAGAACCATCCAAGTCACCGTGGGCGTGTGGAGTAGTGATGGCCAAAAAGAAAGGCGACCAGTTAAGGTTTTGTTGTGACTTTCGATACCTGAACTCCGTCACGGTAAAGGATGCCTATCCCATACCTAGAATTGATGAGAGCCTCTCGAAGTTAGGTGATGCGAAATTTTTTACGACTCTTGATTTAGGCTCGGCCTTTTGGCAGGTACCATTAAGGAAGCAAGACAGGGACAAGACAGGGTTCGCCTGTGAGTTGGGTCTGTTTCAATGGAAACGGATGCCGTTTGGACTCTGCAATGCAACAGCCACGTTTCAGCGGCTGATGGCACACGCGTTGATAGGCGTGACGAAGAAGTACGGCAACCTGGTAATGTGCTACGTGGACGACGTGGTAATAGCAACGCCAACACTAGAAGACCACATCGAGAGGCTTGACGAGGTGTTCGCGTGCATGAAAAGATCGGGGCTGAAGTGTAAACCATCAAAGTGCGAGATACTCAAGGACTCGATCAAATACTTGGGCAGGATGGTAGATAAACACGGTATCAGACCTGACCCAGACGCCGTGGAAGCAGTCCTAACCTGGAAATCACCGAAGACGGAACACCAGCTGATGAGCTTCCTGGGTTTCGCCAACTATTATAGAGAATTCATCAAGGGATATGCGGACAAAGTATACCCGATGCAACAATTAATGAGACATAAGGGCAAGAAGTTCACGTGGAACAACGCGGCAGAAGAGTCATTCCAGAGAATAAAGAAAGAGCTGTGTGAGGCACCAGTACTGGGTATGCCGACTGAGAAAGGGATGTACGTGCTAGACACGGATGCATCAGTAGTCGCTATTTCTGGGATTCTCCATCAAGAACAAGAATGGAATGGGAAGACAGTCTTGAGACCAATAGCATACGGGAGCAAGGTCCTAAGTGACACAGAAATGAAGTACGGAGCAACGAAAGCAGAGATGTTCGCGGTGGTCACCTTTGTCGAAAAATACAGAGCATACTTAGGCAGTGAGCCCTTCAAGCTGCGAGTCGACAACCGAGCACTAAGCTGGCTGAAAACGTACTCAATGGACCAGAGCTATATTGGGAGGTGGATAGTTCGCTTGGATGGATACAACATGATAATTGAGCACAGAACACGAGATAAACATCAAAATGCTGACAGCTTGAGTAAGAAGACGGAGTTCTACGAGAGGCAAGAACAAAGAGAGGCGGACAGACCTGAGATCAAAGACGGCTTCTCCTTTATGGACAAAGAAACGTACGACAGTCTTCCACTCACGAGATGGCTGGACAAATCAGGCAAACCGATTGAAGATCATCCCGAATTGCCGAAAGAGCCTCTTGAAAAGACCATCTTGAAGAGAAGCAGAGGGATTCCGGTAGGAATAATGCTCAAGTCCAAGATCGTGAGGGAAACACTCAAGGCAAAAGGTTATGATCTCATCCAGGTAGAGGAGGGAACGGTCCGAATAGATGAAGACTTAATGAGGTTGCTTGAGAAACTATCAGATGACAAGCCCGTGATCCAAGGGAAAGGTCAGGAGGCACCGGAACTAACCATACTTCGGAGAGAAGAAACAGTGAACAATACTGACGTCTCAAAAGGAAGCATCACTGATAGCAAGGAAGTTGTGCGATCACTAGTTGAAAAAATCCCCGACAAAATTCTGGAGCAGACAAAAGTCAGGGATAAGAAAGTAACATTCAGAGAAGAAGTTGAACACCTGGGACTAGATCAAGAGTCCGGGGAGTGGTCCAGATTCATGGAAGAAGACGAAACCGGAGAAGGGAAATTGTCCGGGGAGCGTGAAGAATGGGATGAAGACTCGGATGAGAGCAGCGAAGACCAAGACAGTCTATGCATGATACTGGCGGAAGAGAAGATAAGACAGCACGACAGGGAATTACAGACGGATCCATCTTCAGGGACGTACAATCTGGAAATACAAGAGGTACGAGGTGGTGAAGAGCTCGAGAAAATAGCAGTTTCAAGAAAACCACTAAGGGAACTATCGTGCAACTCAAACGTCAGAACGAATCTGGTACCAGAAGACGACATGAAAATCGTGAAAAGGATGATATGTGTGAAGCTGAGCGATGACATCCACAACCCTGGTGAAATGAATGGACAGATCATGGCGCTAAAGGAGCACGTTAAGGCGAGATACAGGCTGTCTGACCTAATAAGGGCCCAGAGGAATGACAAAATGACAAGTAACCTCTCCAAATGGATCCATTCGGGAGTCAAGGAGAAGGGGGAACTTGAGGAAGACAGCTACAAGATCTTGAGCCAGTTCTACAAAGAAAAGAGAGATTTACTTTATCACACAGCTGAAGGGGTGGTAGCGTGCAAGAGAAGAGATGAGGAAAAAATATTACACAAACACAACCTCATCATACTACCACAATTGTACCAAACGGAGGTGCTTTTCAGATCACACGACCAGATGGGCCACCAGGGGATAGATAAAGTACAACAAAGGATACTTCACAGGTTTGATTGGCCGGGAATGAGAAAAGCTTGCGAGAGATGGGTGAATGCCTGCCTAGCATGCCTTCAAGTAAAAGACCCAAGGAAGATGAAGTTTCCCCTCAAGTCTGTCGAGAGTTCGGAATTCAATGAAGTGGTGCAGATAGACCATCAGAAAATCTGCATGACGGAGTCGGGTTATAACCAAATACTAGTTATAATAGATCACTTCACCAAGTTGGCGGAAGCGGTTCCGTGCCAGACAGCCTCAGCAGAGGAGACATGTGATCACCTGATAACGCATTGGATATCGCGGTATGGTTGTCCAATGACTTTCCAGTCGGACAACGGCAAGGCTTTTGTGGGGGACTTGACAAAAGAATTGATGAAGAGATCACACATTGCTCAAGCACACTCGACGACCTATCATCCACAGACCAATGGGCTGGTAGAAAGACAGAACAGGACACTGGTCAACATGCTCAGGGTGTACTGCTCGAGATACATGACGGACTGGGACAAATACCTGCCACAGGTAGTAGGAGCCTATAATAGTACTCAGCACTCAACGACGGGTATCAGTCCTTTCATGATGTTGACAGGCAGGGAAAGGGCAATGCCTATAACATTCTTCTACCCGGAGTACGAGGGGAAGAGGACGTCACCTCAAGCATACGTGAAGGAAGCGATCAAAAGACAACAAGAGCTAAACGAGCTATGTCGGAGAAACACGGCGCAAGCGCAAATGAGGCAACGCAAGAAATATGACGAAAAGATACTAAGAGCAAAGCCATACGAAGTGGGCCAATACGTGTGGGTCTTCCAAAATGTCATACCGCCCAAGGGAACAAAGAAACTACTCAAGAAATGGAGAGGACCGTTCATGATTACGGAAGTACATCAACAAGGACGGTTCTATCGCTTGAGTACAGGGCGAGCAGCACATTACGAAAATCTGAAGCCTCACGTCCCGTCCCCGGAGGACTGGTGCCTACCAAAAGACATGGAAGGTCTTGAGTACCTGGTGGTGGAACCAGCGTGCGAAGTGAATGAGAAAGGCACTAGAGAGAAAAATGATGGTAATGAGAACTTGAGTTTGGACGACAACGAAAAGATAGAAGTGGAGTCGGATGCAGGTTCATTTGTAGAAGAAGACTGGAACGACCCAGAGCAAAACGAGGTACCGAAGTGGATGGAGCCGGATCGACCAACACCACCGGAAACCAGGACTGGCAATCGTAAACGAACAGGTATGAGGTACAATAGGTACGGGGATGACTTCTTGATCGATAAGATACAGCCAGACAAGTTGGGCGATGAACTACTAAGCGCAGTCGAACTGGAAGCCGAAGAGGAATGGCAGGTCATTGACGATGGTGGACATTATCCGCAGGATGATTACTCGACGCCAGAATTGGAGACGGATCTCGAGCAGAGTGAAATAGAAAGGAGGGAGAACACGAACTTGAGGATTCTAGAGTGGATGCGTGATGTCAAAGACGAGAGCCGCGAAGGACAAAGCATTCAGCAAATCGATGTATCAGCAGCAAATTACATGAAGACAGAGGACCCTCTTTTCGGATGGACAGCAACAGACAGGCCACTGGACATCCCCAAGGACAATTCAGACCCGACTACATCGACGGGGACGTCGATAAATATTTTTGTCCGGGGAGTGGGGGTAGGACTTACCCACACCGAAAATTTGATGATAAAGAAGCTCAAGGAAGTGAGGGAAACAAGCGGATTGGAACTGGAGGAAGAAGAACCAGAGCCTACCATAGGAAGGAATTTCAAAACGAAATTCGAAATACCCAATGAATACTCAGAGAACATCATGATAACGGATAGCGACTTCATCCTGTCAAACAGGACCAGCGCGATCTGCATCACGGCGGACATGAGTTTCAAATCAAGATTGGAGGCTGACTTCAAAAGAGAGTACCAGAACGTAGAGTTTCTGTTCAGACCGAGGCCAGGACTGGGAGGCATAGCAGCGCTTCCACCGTCAGTGGCACAAGTCCCGGGCAAATACCTCTGCTTCCTAGTAACGAGAGTCAACGACAGAAACACAATTGATCCCGAACACGTGATATTGGCACTGACAAGACTACGTGACTTCATGATTGAAAGAGGAATAGTGGAGGTCTCGATGCCGGTGTACGACCCAAACAGGGGCAAACTGAGCTCGAGGGAATTGTACGCTATCCTACATGTGGTCTTTGCAGAAACAGAGATAATGGTGCATCTTCACAAGAAGTACTACTTGAGCATCGCCTGAGTCGGGTACATGGAGGTATCAGGTCGGGTGTGAGGGAGGAGTCTTGAGTTAGGTACTGGGGTGCGGCGCAGGTAAAGGGATCTTAAGATGTGATTGGCATGACAATTGAATTTTAAAAGAAAGAATTGATGGTGCTAAAACATAAAATGAATCTGCATGTTCTTAAGGGAAAATCCAATCGAATTGCTTTAAGTGATATGAGAATGATAAGTTTTTAACCATATGGGTAGAAGGGGGGTCTCTAGGTTAGGAACGTGACATGCTAAGTTTTAATGAGCTTTCTGTTTTCAGATCGAGTTTGAAAAACAAAGTTGAAAATCCAACTACACTCAAGCGAGAAACAGAAAGAGAGAATCTTGATTGAACACGCGATAATCCGAATCTACAGCAAGTACTCGCAAGAGAACATTTCTAGAGAATACTTGAGTTGGTAAGGTAATTCTTGAGTTGGTAAGGTAATTCTTGAGTTGGTAAGGTAATTCTTGAGCTGGTTAACATCTACCTATATACATCCCGAAGTTGCAAAAATGGCAGACCGATTCTGGAACTCCGTGCCCGCGGCTCTGAAGAAGCCCACTCTTGACGAGCTGTACAGACGCTTGAGGGACCTGGACTACACCCAGATAGACGAGAGAATGGCGGTGATGCTGAATGCGATCCTCCAGTTGGAGGACCAGGGTGAGTGCAGGGAGTCTGCGACGGAGGCTGTCTTGATGGTCGGCTACACCACCGAGGGCATATCAAATCGAGAACAGACCAGATGGTTATCTTGGAATGCGGATGGAGGAGTAAGGGGCTTTGACTTGGCAAGAAATCCTGGCCTGAGTAACAACACCGAACACGGCGCAGGAGAGTTTCCGCTACCGACGAGACCAACAGCAAGATCCACAGGCCAGAGCTCGAGTAAGGTGCCGTCGATGTCGCGAGCGCAACAGACGACAGAGGCATATCCGGATCTGGGGGTTCTAAAGAAAGAGCTCGAGAAGGCGCTGAAGGAAAGGAATAAAGCGAACCTCGATCGGGATCAGGCGAAGCTGGACAGGGAGAAGCTTCAGCTGGAGAGAGACCAGGCAGTCGACGAGCGAGATCAGACGTCGAAATTACTTGAGATGCTAAGGGCTGAACATCAGCAGGAGCTGAGGGTGCGGGAGAACGTCGCAAATCGTGATCAACTGAAGTCGGAGTTGGAAAGGATAGAACAGCGACAACGCGAGCTTGACGCACAGAAGGGAGCCAGGTCAAACGAACGAGTGGTGACCAGCTCGAGGCCAGAGTCGCGCATGGAGGTGGATGAAGCTCCCAGGGCTAGAGGACGGTTCAACCTTGACCGCGAGGCCAGAGAACACATGAGCGAAGGGTTAGAGGTCTGGATACCGAATGACGTGACGCCTTCCTTGCGCAACCTAGAGACACAACCTGTACGTCCTCTGATGGATGTGGTGTTACCAGGATATACCCCAACCTCGACCTCGAGTGGCAGTCAGGTGAGTGGCGCCTCATCGCGCCTGAAGGAGCTAGGCGAGAAATTGCAACAGCAGAGTCGTGAAAGATCGACAAGGCCAGAGCTTCCCCCAACTTGGAGGGAACAGCCGGTCAGGAATGTCGTGATCGCAAGCTATAAGAAGAATACAGAAGGGAACTACCACAGGCACAATCGGCTGGACTGGAGTGCGGAACAGGGAGCCAGGAGGGACTGCTTCCATGACGCAGCCTGGGTGGAGTATCTAGCGCCACCTCGTGTGCCAGAGGGTGCAGTTCACCTAATTATAGGGGATAGCCTGGTGCGGGTGTTGACCCAGATACGGTCCCATTGGCAGACAGGAGTCTTGAGTTTCGCTGGAGCTGCCACGCCACAGATGTTGGCAACCCTGGACATGCTAGGGATGACCAAAGTTTACACAGTGACCCTGATGGTTGGGACCAACGACGTGTCAAGGGGAGAAGCGAGGAAAGTAGCGAGGCTGTGCGACAAGATGAGCTGCCTTCTTGAGGAACTGAGGATCCAGATGGACCCCATCCTGCTGACGGTATGCACGGTCCCCTACAACATGATGTTTGATCAGCACGCCCTAGAGATGAACCAGAAGGTGCGGAGCCTGAACAAGATGATCCGAGACATACACCGGAAGAGTGTGCTTCCTCTCAGGCTGTTGGACATAGCAGAACGTATGGAGAAAAAGGGATTCCCTGAAGACACCTCAAAAGATGGAATCCATTTCGATAGGCCAAGGGGAGCGGAGTGGCTGAACGACGTCTTCCAGGAACACATTAACACGCTAGAGGCGGACCTGCTGGAGACAGCCCAATTCACTTTAGGACCACCTCCCAACCCACCATTCCTTGCCTCGAGGGCCTTGGCTGGTCGCTTGGGAGCGAGAGTTGATGCTAGAGACAGTTCAAGGAGCAATCAGACCCGATTGCAGAGTGCCACGCCAATGGAGTCGGAGGAGGTAGAGTCATCAACACCTCCGGGCTCGGCGATGTCCTCTGTGGTGGTGGCAGATGGCAAGAGAGAAAAGAAGTCTATGGAGACTGCCCGCTTGAGATATCCTGAGAAGGTGAAGGAACTGGATCTAGAGAGTTTGGAATGCAGACGAGAGTTGGCGGAAACCCTGGGGATCGAACGAGTGTCGCACGAGGATCTGAATAGACATCATTGCATAGACTGGTTGAAAGCTCACGAAGCGCACTTCTCGAGAGCGAAGTTAATGGAGACCACAGACCTGACTGGAATTCCCACAAAAACGATCATGGGACCCATTAACTACAGGCCTCTCAAACTGTTGGGGGGTCCTGGACTTATAACAGAACCTCCCAAGCACCGAACTGGCATCGCTAGGATCAGGTTGGCAACACCGGCGCAGTTGAAGGTGGTAGACAAGCTACTCAATCCGGGGGGAATGGAATTGCCTGATGCCGCTTACGAAGGTCCGAAGTTGGCAGAAGATCCCAGGTACGGGAAGCCCTGTGGTGGCACCCAACTGGCCAAAACTCTGGCAGTTTATGATAGAGCAGATCCAGCTGCTGCAAGAGTAGTCATTGTGGCGGGATCGGACTTCGAAGGAACGTCTCCCAAGTTGTTCTGGCCGGAGACTCTGGTATACTCCTTGCCAGGAGCCGAATTGAACCAGATGTTGACTCTAGTGGTGGCAATAAAGTCGGAGATGCCCTGTGAACCTGAGCTGCTAATGTTTGCAGGAATGAATGATCACCTGCACGCGATGGGACTTCTTGAGCAACTGAAGGGCAAGGAGATTCCGACATCAAAGAAGATATGGGAGGCTATTCAGGCGTTATTTGCGGCGATGAATGAGGTACAAGAGAACGTAGCCTCGAGATTTGGGTCCAAGACGAAGGTGGTGTTTACCACATCCCCGGGATACGCAAGTATGCCACCCGCCCTACAATTCGTGTACGCGGTCTTGATCCTGATAGCAGAAGGGAGTGAATGGCGGATTCTGATGGCAGCCCCCAATCGAGAGCTGGAGCCATTGAACTTGAGGCTTTACAAATCAGAATTGCCGGCGGCATGGGCTGACATATCTCATGCACTGAGGGGCTTTTACGGACTGGCCGACGTCCTGATTGTATTGGATGAGGTACTCTTGCTAGAGATATCGAACTTTGCTAGACAACTCAAGTTCAGCCCAGTCATCGGGGACGACCACCCGGCGATAAACCAGTTGACGGCCAGCCTGTGGTTCCGGAGTATGGATGTGAAAGTCGCAAATTCCACCAGCAGGACTAGAGGTCCCAACAACGAGAGAAGAAATGTGGTCGAGACGGAGAAACAGTTAGAATCGATGAAATATCGCTTGACTCAAGAGAATGGCTGGTGGCCATTCCTGACACCAAGGCTGGAGAACGTCACGAATAAGACGAGGGAGGAAGCACCACTCCTCGTGAAACAAATCTGGAGTTTTCTAGAGAAGCAACTGGAGCTAGCGGAAACGAGAGACATGACGGTGGTTAGATTTGTCTCGGCCGCCAATGAAGTGACGATTGGAGGATTTTGGAGAGAGCACGCCAACGGCGAATTGAAGACTAGGAGAGATTACGAGATTCTCAAGTTCTTGAGTCCTTGCTGGGAGAGAGAATTCTTGGCAGGAGTGTTCGGCACCACGGCGACTATCTTCGGAGCCTTCGTACAGGAGATACTGGGCATGTCCATCAGCCTGCTCTTGGCCCTGTATTTGGTTTACCCCAGATACTTGTTCAACATGGGCCCAGCATACATGTTTAGTCGAGGAGTGGAGACACTTCGAGTTGATGGGTATCTGGCACTAGTACTCTTGACCCATGGGGAATTGGTATCGTTTCATCGGTTAATGGAATATGGAGAACCTCTGTCTATGGGGAGAGTCCACACGAGCATTGAAACCAGCTCCTACAAGTGTGCCGCAGGGTTGAAGACACTGCTGGTGCAATACCTCATGATGCAGAATCGATACATGACGGGTGAAGATGAGAACCCAACCTCGAGAGAAGAATGGGAGAAGGCGAACAGAGGGATGCCTCTGTTGACGGACCTGTGCCTGGCAATGAGGTCGGACCCAATGGGGATAATCCGGGGTCTAGAGGAGGTGGTGACCTGCATCTATGGTCCAGCAGTGACGTACGCGTTTCCAGATCCCCTGGTGATAACGTATCGTCACTCGGTGACGCACTTGAGTCTCATCAGCGTACTGGATGGTACAGCGCTGAATTGGTGTCAGCAGGAGGTGCTCAGGGCGCGTATGAGCAACACGGTACTCTTCGGAAAAGTGAAAGATGCTGAGATGATGGTGTGCAACTTCAGGGGACAAATGCAATGCAGAATGGGAGGCAAGCGAGAGGGCCCCATTGAAATGTATCCAAAGTTTTGGAACCTAAACCCATTGACGGCCAACGGACGAGAAGTCTTGAGAATCCCCGCCTGGAAGGAGTGCTTTGCACTAGTCAAGAGGGAGCTGGAGGCCATAATGGAGAAAGAAATCCTACCAGCCACCATGCCTGAGTTCCCGACAGTCAGGAGGATGACCTTGGGAATGAATAGTCCCTTGGTGGTTCCCTCCATAATGGCGAAGATGATGACGGAGGAAACGCAGAGGCATTTCACGGATGGCTGGGATCCCCTGTTCATCGGCTACACGGCGGCAGTCTACTTCCACATCAGCGAGAGGAAGGTAAATTCGTGGACGACGCAAGCGAAAAAGAGTAGAGGTTCGCAGCCCCCTGGATATGAGGTGCGGAAAGTCTTGAGGACTCTTGAAAAGGAAGGACTTGAGAATATGCTACCCATATGGGATGATGGCAGGATGATCGTGATGGAGGGACACGTCGCATTGGTGGACGAAATGAAATTTGCCACGAGAAAATACAAGGCACCCATGGCTTGGAACAAGTAGAAGTGACACAGGAGGGAACAGAACTAGATGCAGCAGGTCAACTGCATGTAGCCCTGACGGAATATAAAAAGCTGGATCCTACGACACCGTCACCACTGTCTGTAGACACGCCTGGAGACAAGAGGAGTGGACCCGTTGATGATCGATTCAAAAGAATTCTCGAGAGAAGAAGAAATGAATCAGAGGAAGAGAGTATGGATGAAACTCTCAGTGAAGCTGGAGAAGACATGGAGGTGGGGAATACACCTGAACCAGGGCCATCAGGGGAGGAACTCACCACTCAAGAGCTGTTGAAAGACTTGAGCGAAGAGAATTGGGCAGATACTGCCACACCACCTCTGAACCCGTCCCCGCGGAAGAACCTAGAGTTGCCATTGGCAGGTGAGACCTTCAATATGGGGATGTTACTCTTGAGCTCGGAGGAAAGGGAGAAGAACACGTTCGAAGGGAACAGGGACATATTCTTGGGATCTCTCGAGGATGACGCTTGGCAGGAATTCCTGGGGGAATTCAATCGAGAAGTGGGCAGCGAGACGACGCTGGACAAGTTCAAGAAGGAACTGTGGGACGCAGTAGTGAGATTCGGGGAACCGCTCCTGATAGGAACGGGCCTGGATGAGAAAGCAAGAAGAGAGCTGCTGAACAAGCTAGTGGAGCTGAGGAACGCACGATCGAAGACTAGAAAAGAGAAATGTGAGGACAGCTCTACTCTGAAACAAAAAACTGTGGATAAAATGGTTGATGGTATAAAAAGGGATAAGGTTGGGACTAGTAATATGATTAAAAGTACTAATATCCTTAAGGCTCGAGCAGGGGGGAGGCAAGAGTTGGAAGGAGTGGATGGAGAGGTCGAATCAATGATGATAGCCACAACACCCTCGAGCAGAGATGTGAAGACTCGCAAGAGGAAGAGAGAAGTGGAAGGATGGGGTAGTCCTTCAGTGGATGCTGTTTCGGAAGGAAACTTGAGAGAGACGGCGCCCATCGTTTTGGCCCGATGCAAGACGGCGGCATACAAGAACAGCTCGGAGCTCAGGAAACCACTTGAAGTAGAAAAGGAAATAGAGGTTTCCACCAGTTCGACGTCAGAAGAAGACTTCAAGCCTCAGAAGGTAAACGTGAAGAGAGGTTCAACGAACGGACAGGTAGGGGAAGTGGAGATCGGCAAAGAATGGATCTCGAAGGCACATCAGGACATGGGCAAACAAGTGACGAGTGATCCATTGGAGAGGAGCAAGACGAGGAACACTTCCCGGACGTGGTGGGTGGCCCTCGAAACATTGAAGGAAATGGAGGACTGCTTGAAGAAGTTGGACAGTGGAATAGCTCGCAGGCGACGCAATTGGGCCACCCAGCAAAAAGCCGAGGTTAATAAGATAGAGATGGCAAGTCATCTGAAGAGGTCCTGGCAGAGTTTGTTGAAGGATCATTTTGAAGAGGCGATGAGAACATCCTCATCAGCACCGCCACTAATGGCGAATCCCTTCGTTAGAACTGCGGGACAATTAATGTTCACCTGGAGTCTGGTGGGAATAGAGTTGGAGACATTGACCTCGTATGACAGGCTGAAGTTGGGAAGCAAGAAGCTAGAGGTGTATCAGGCACTGATGCAACACGTGGCCAGGGACAATTCAGGCTTGAGCCTGGCTAGAAGAAAAGATGCCACATGTTTCTTGAGATGGACAATGTCAATGATGTCTGATAGCACCATCCTGGCATGCCACCAGAGAGCAAGTGGAAGTAAAACCATGGAGAGAAGAGTCTCAACGATCATCTTGAACGTATATCAGAGTACAGGAATAGAGAAAGAAGATGGTTCCAGACTATCCTTAGAGAACCATCGAAAGCTGGACGAGGTACGGAGGTTCTCTAATAAGAAGTTCGAGGAAGAACATGATGTTCACCGTAACTTGGCCTCGTCAGAACAGTACTCGAGACTCAGTGAGAAGGGGGAAAACCAATATGTGTCTGGAGTGATGGGAATAGCCTACAATCCCTTCTTAGACTCGGAAGCTGGAGGAGCCCACAGAAACCATGAGGTAGCGGAGCTACTGAAGTTTTGGACAGAAAGAATAATGGAGATAGACGCGGTGGAGAAAGAGGGGCCGAGCCTGGGCCTGATTCTTGAGAAAACACCAGAGGTGATAAGCATACCGCGCTCAAACAAGAGAGTTGAAGTGAACATGGGCGGTGGAGATGGCTTGTTAACCACGAACTTGGGAGTGATATGGAAGCTACTAAGACCCTCCTGGTGTCCACATCCCCATGCGAGTCTAATCGAGGAAACCACCGAGCGAGTGAGGTTAGCACCAACGGAAGATGAAGATCTGGCGAAGTTGAGTGTGCTACATAAGCTAATCACACCCCAGATGCAAGAGCCAAGCGAAAGGACGAGCGACCCCGGGTCAGCAAAGAAATTGGAGCCGGGTAGCTGTCTGGATTCGACGTGTGGGAACGGAGAGCACATCTGCGATGGACGGTCATGCGTCAGAATACTGTCGTTTCAAAAAGAAGACCTGGTCACTTGGTTCGAAGACATCACAGAAAGGGAGAAAAGTGAAGTGCAAATAATAGCGGAATGTTACGCGAGAACCACGGTGAATATAGCGACAGCTCTCGGATTCTTCTCGAGAATGTGTGGTCTGCAGGCACTGGAGAGACTGGAGTCTGAACATCATTTAGTGACGGCGTTGAGCGTAGAATCATGGCCCGGGGTGTTGCAGGTGACTCAAAAACACATCCGGAGCTGGAAGGTTGGTCTTGAGGCGGAAATGGGATTTCCCATGAGCGAAGCTTATGGCTTGCCATTGAACGCGAAATCGCTGATAGGGTCAATGATGGCCAACTTGTGCGGAAGTCACTACCCGCTACACATGGCGATGGTGGAAGTGTCCAGCCAGAGAATACTGGTGGACAAGGCCTTCTCAGTGCCCAAGTGTGTGAGGTTGGCTCGGATGTCGCATCACTCGCACAAGTTGTTGAGAAAAATCAAAGGGACAGTACCAAAAGAATTGAGAGATGACTTAAGCGAAATCTGGGGAGAAGATCTTCTGAAGTTGGAAAGAGAAAACACGAGCGATCACGAGAGACAAAACGTGATCGGGAAACCTGTGGGAAGTACTCCGAACCTGGAAGACAACGACACGATGCACGAGAAAATGATGGAGCTTGAGCCTCTCTTGGAAGCCTCAGGGGAGCGTAATCTCAGGAGCATTGAGATCTCTCATGGGGAATGCCCATGCCACTGCTTGGCACAAACGGTGTGGTATCCAGATCACAAGAACCTTTGCCTGGTGTGGGATGTGGAAGAGATTCGGTCGATCGGACTACCGGATCACCGGCAGAAGGTGACGCTCTTAGTAGTGAGTACGATGTTAGCCCTGAGATGGATAGAAGAGAATATAACGAAGTATCGGGAGGCGACGACGCCAACGGCTGAGTCAATATACGCGATAGACTACAGCAGGAGACTCGAGTTGTTTGAGACTGCGTGCAAAGTATTCGCCATACCGACGGAAGTCAGGCACGTATGGAGTCGCTTGAGGTACTTTCCATGGTTTCGGGCGACACTGACGTCTTTGTTGTACATGACAACGAAAGATCACATGAGAAAACATCAAAAAGAGTATCGACAGTTCCAGGCCGAGATTGGGCCGGAAGCTTTCAAGAGACCCCTGCTAACCCATCGTAATGCGATCACGACAGGATGGAAAAGAGTGGGTAAGATGTCTAGAGACAATACCAAAGCGAGGGAGTCGATACTAGAGGAAGACCTGGCGAAGAACGTGAGCTTGAGCCTGCACAACTCCTTTTGCTTGAACCGAGAAGCTAGGGTGAAGGCACTACCCAACCAAGCAAAGAGATTGCAGGAGCAGAGAGAATGGATGCGATCCTATGAACAGCTGAAGGCTTGGGAGGAGATTGTGATTAGTTCCGATGATGAAGAGGAACTGTTGAGACAGTTTGCCGCATCTAGCACTTCAGGATGCAGTACCTCCAAGGTGAAGAGCACGAGATGAATGGGCAAATCGGATGGATCTTGAGTCTTGAGAGGGAAGGGGGGCTTGAGCTTGGATCTGAGTGAAACTTGGATTCACGAAAAAGAAATTTTAACAAAGCAAATATTGTTACTAATATACTATATTTATTATATAAATAGAAAATGCTGCATGACAATTTCCTGATTGAATAGGACAAAAGAGATTTTAAAATGATTGGCTTGAAAAGCGAAAATTCAAGGGTGCAGGTGTATGCAGATTTTGGTTGCTGTTTAGCAATAGTGTGAAAATTTTAAATGGCTGTGAATTTTGGGGTGTAGATAAGCTTAAATCTGCTGCAAACTTCTGTAAATGACCACTGGCACTGTATCTTGAGCAACACTCGGTTTTTCTGGGACTCACTGGCAGAAGACAGCGCGCGATGAGGACATCGATCTCGAGTCCGGGGAGTATGTGCCAGTCGGTCATATTTGGAAGTTTGACCTTGAGAGAAGCAAAAAACACTTGATTTTGGAGTGAAATTTAATTTTTCAAAGTTTCGAATGGAACCTGTCATGCACGATTTTCTCGCGAGAACTGAAAATCAGAAAAAGAGATCAGAACAATTTCAGAACGATTAAGACACACACGCGGGAAAGTCGCAAGAAAAAACAGTAGGAAATTGCTATTCGCAATTTCCATCACTATAATAATCGAGAGTAGAGCTGTCCCATCTGTGACAGAGACGAGAGCATTCCCTCGAGTTGGATTATTACGATTGGAATACTATTCTTGACTGGACCAGAGTGAACCTTCGGTGGAAAGGTGGACAGCTAGAGTGTCCCAATGGTTCACGAGAACTTGCAGTCTAGAGTAAAAACTTGTTCTTGTTGTTGAAACTGACTAACATTGAACTCATATTAGTTACTTTATTAATTCTTGAGTTGTTTACCGACTTATTTACTTCCTGGTTCTTGAGCGTGCTACAATGTGAGTACTTAATTTAAATTCTAGAGTGTGTTTTATAATTGTTATGTTGAGGTAAGGCGAGTTTTAGGTTGATCCATCTGAAATGGATCAAAGTTACACTGTCTAATAAAAAGTAACTTAACGGATTGTTCCAACCCGGTTTTTAACGGCGTTCATGTATTTTGGGTATCTAGAGACCTAAGTATGGGGACGTTTCTAATTCTAGAGTGGGGGGATATTTTAGTAGTAGCCTTTAAGCTGTAACGGGTCGTAGTCTCATGTCACAAGCGAACCGAACTGGCTCCGACCGTTCTTGAGGTAGAAAAACACAAGAGATAGTGTCCCTGACCCTTGAGCCAGTGGTTATAGGGCCTATTTTTCTTAAGCCTCATGTGTGACTGCAGTAGACGAATGTTACATAATAATGATAATTCTCATATTTGTTTTACCGATTAAAGTATTAAAAAAGAAGAGTTATTGGAATTAATAGTGACGATAATCTTAATATTATGTTAACGAACTAGATTTCGAAAACAGTTAAAAGAGTTAATGAAAACTATCGTGACATCTTTTTTATACAAGTTATTATTTTTCTGTCATAGGACTTTTTTTTATCGTAGACTATTTTACATATTGCTCTCAGTTAAAAATAGTTCCAGTCGTTATAAATAGGTTTAAGGTTCCTATTGCGAGATTTTCTCAAGTTAGCTCTGTAAGAGATTGATGAGCATATTTACCGAAAAACCCGGGGTAGGTAGGTTTCTTAAACAGAGAATCTCTAGCATATAGAAGATATTTCAGCTATCTCATTCCCCCAACGACGGAATGGGGGAAGGATTGCTGAATTGATCCGCTCGCGTTACTAACATTCTGGCTGTGCTATGACGCAAGTGGTTCGAAGTTGCTGTGTTTGCTTTTCGTCTTCACTGTTCGGCTTTTTCAGGAGGTATGTCCAAAATGTATGGTAAGGTGGTGGTATTGAAGAGAGATGGTCAGGATGGAGCCAGTTTCCCAATGCACACCAAATCTATCACAATCGGAAGGTATTTTTGATTTTTTAAACTTCAACTTATAACAGCTCATTGCAAAGTACGAAAAAAGAAGAGTTATTGGAATTAATAGTGACGATAATCTTAACATTATGTTAACGAACTAGATTTCGAAAACCGTTAAAAGAGTTAATGAAAACTATCGTAACATCTTTTTTATATACGTGTATGTGTTGTTAGGATGCCAGAATGCGACATCAGAGTGCAGTTGCCGACTGTGTCCAGACGCCACTGTAGACTGAGTGTGAATTCCAACCAGCAGGTGCTCCTCACCAACCTCAGCAGTGTCAACCCAGTACAACTTAACGGAAAAACGATCAAGCAAGAGGCACCAGTATACCACGCGGACATCGTTCAAGTGGATGACAGATTCTTCAGGTGCGAGATAGAAGATTCTTCTTACTCATTCTTCCTCTATAGGCCGCTATAAAAGATATATATGTGCCAATGCTCGAAGGAGGCTAGTCGATGGATGAATCCGTTTTTTTTGTGCTGAAAAAGAAATAGTTCGTTGATTTAGGCTAACAATGTTGATGTGATTCATCAGTCAGCTAACAATTCGGCGTGGAATGATAGAAAGAGCGATATTGAAAATAGCCATACTACAGCAAATTTTCCACGCCAAAAATATTGCAGGGTATTTTTTTGAGAATTCGCAAAATCCAATGTCTTGCTCTGATAGATAGCAACAGAAATTGACAACTTGCCTGGAAACTAAATTTCGGTTGGGCAAAAGTAACGTAAAAAATGGCCTATGTTTTACCTGATTTTCATAGACTTAAAGCTTTGTTTCACTCATAGTTTTGGAAAAACCTTGCATTTTACAGGGTAATAGACAGGGGATAAAATTAAAAGATAAGCCATAAACATGACTTTTTCTTCGGAAAAAAATTAGATTTTCATGGTTAGTGTAAGCTTTATTGTTTTTCAAGCTGAGAAGAAAGCCTAAATTTAGAAGAGAATCAAATGTAAGTTAGTTGTTTAAATGTGATCAATTTTTTTCAAAAGAGTTACTTAAAGATATCACGGTTTCTTCAACCACTTGA
>NW_026971578.1:10000-51508 GCF_963678635.1 Symsagittifera roscoffensis | reverse complement strand
AAACCAGATCGACAAAAAACTAAAGTATAGTGAGGAAGATAGAGACTTAATAAGGAAAGAGTTAAAATACAACAAAAACGAGTATCTGGATAGTTATTTTAACAAGGCTAAGGCGACAGACGAGAGACTCCAGCAGATGTCGGACAAGGTAGATGCCACCAATGAAGAACGAGATAAGAACATCAAAAAAGATATGCAACAGTTAAAAAACCGATATGATGATGTCAACAGCCAATTAGGTAGCCTGGAAAAGAGAATGGATATAATGAACAGGAATCAGGCCGAAAGTTCGTGTGCAATACAGGCGAAATTGGATGCAATCTTGGATGCAAAATTCTACTTCACAAGAAAGACCGGCAGCGGATCGCACGCAAGGCACCAGAGTTGACTTTGTGGAACCACAAAGGAACAAACGGCAATCGACACCGTTGCCTTTAAACCGGGATGCGGTAAGCATAGCAATCATGAAAAATGGAGCATCAAATACAATGAGTGGCCCGGGGGACTCAACAGCTAACAGCAACGCAGGTCCGGATGCCATGACGTGGGCAAGCACTTGGTAGATGATGAACAGGACTTTAGAGGCCTTCGCCACGAGGAACACTGACTCGAGCGATAGGAGAGACGGAAAATCAAGAAAAACTTTCAAGAAGCCAAAGGAATTCAAAGACGACTCCGATGGATGCATCGACACTTGGGTGGAAGTGATGAGATTACACCTAGAGCAAGATAACTTAAATGATGAAAGACAAGCATGCACAGCCATACTCAGCAACTTAGAAGGCACGGCATTAAAATGCGTGGTTGCAAAGAAAGTAGAAGAACGCGATACCGCGGACAAGATCTTCGAAATGTTGCTGAATCGATTCGGGGCAGGCATGAAGGGTCACCAAGCGATGATGCGATTTGAAAAGAGAAGGCAGAGGGACGACGAGTCAATTGATCGGTTCCTAGATGACCTCGAGAGCTTGAGGAGAAGTAGTGACCCAGAGGAGTCGACAAACAGAAGAAACTTTAGCATTGCCTCGAAGTTCATTCATGGGGTAAAAAGTGATGACTTAAGAACAATGTTAGCAACATACTACACATTGTCGAAAGACAGCGCACCAACCCCAGAAGAAATGAGACAGAAATCAAGGGAATACATGCTGATGAAGCCCAAGAAATACTTATATTCAGAAAACAGGAACACGCAAGGGGGAGGCCAACCCCAGAGGTCATCATGGTACAAACCTAGAGATGATATGGACAAGCGCAGATCATGCGCGAACTGCGGGTCGGCGGATCACCACGTGGCTGACTGCACAACAAACAAACAAGGCATGAAGAGCCTAGGATACACACCGGATGAGGAGGACATGAGCCAGATGGAGGAACACGAGTACTATAATGGCTTAATCATCAAGATAGGCGCAAGATGCTTCTTCTGTAACCAGGAGGGGCACTTCAGAATGGATTGTCCCTTGTTCTGGGAAGCGGTCAAGGACCGGAGTCACCTCAAACATAAGTTGGCATTAGCGGCGGTGCAGAATCAGCGGAACAGGCAAAACGAGTTTGAATCTAGGAACTTAGGAGCACCAAGCACGGAATTGCCGACGAAAACAGTGAAAGCTGTAACACATGTTAATGGTGCGATAGAATCCGCGGTCGGGAACTCTCTAGAGATGAATAATGAGAAAGCGGCGACGGAAGCAATTGCCAAAGTGAAACAGGATCTGGCTGCGAAAGAAATAGAGCAACGACTAAAGCTGGAGATCGAAAGACAGAATTTTAACGAAGCATTAACCGGATCAAACTCAACACCAGAGGCCGTACCGGGCTCAACAAAGACCGGGAATTGTAACACTGTAAAAATGGTGACGGAAAAGCCATTCGGCATAACGAAAATCGGGGCTAGAATTATGTCGATAATCACAGTGGGCGGCCACGAGGTAACCAGAAACTTGAGCGAACCGAGCGACCAGACAATAATGCACATTTACGTGTACGCAGATTACTTGAGTTGTATAAGCCCACAAACGATTTCTAGAGCGTTGAGAGCACTACTCACGAGAGGGGGCAGCAAGTCGGTACGTGTTGATAACAGGTATACTGAAGCTTATGGTCCACACGAGGTGATGCTAAATATAGATGGGATCAACATCTATACCAAGACAATGATAACATGTGACGAAGACCTAATTGGGCAAATCTACGTAGGGAAAGAAGAGTTGAAAGTGAGATCGATTGGACACTGCGCCATGCTTGAAGAAGATGCAATGCACATCGGGACGGAGGCAGATGTGACAGGGCACGTGCTAGATATAAGTGGCCAAAAGACTCAGTTACGTGGGTTACTTGATACGGGAGCAGTCTTGAGCGTCATACCAATCGAAACTTGGGAACGGATGGGCTTTGACAAAGGTGACTTGATAGACTCGAGAATACGGCTGTCAGCTGCAAACAAAGGGGCACTTCGGGTTCTGGGCAGGACGCCGATAATAGCTCTCAATTTGGGGGAACGTAACCTGTGGATGAGCTTTATCGTGGTAGAAAATTCATTTTGGGCAGAGACTTCATCAGGAATTTCGACGTAACGGTTGATCTAAATAACGCAATGTTCAGGATACGGAACCCGGATAGGAGGTACGCAATCAAACCGGTAAATTTAATAATGGCAAATGAAAACAAAGCACCGGTATTCTTGAGTAGGAGGGTGAGGCTAAAAGCTAATGAAGCGGCTTGAGGATGAAAAATTACAATGAACTAAGTGACAACAAGCAAGTGTGTATAGTTTCGAATCCTAATAGTCAAAGTGCTGCTGTTTTAGGAAGATCATTCTCGATAACGAAGAGCGGCCTCTGCGTCAGTGTCTTGTTGAATACCCTTGGTATACCGATCACGATACAGAGAGGGAGGAAGCTGGGATATGCTTTACCGGTTAAAACTCGATATGAAACGATTGAGAACTCAAAACAAAATGAAGTTTTTGATTGTCCCAATAACAGGGACAAAATTTGTATCTTGAGACGATTGCAGAAAATAAAAGTTCAACAGGTCTTATTAAATCACTTAAGTCAGAAACGGACGATGGTCTGTCGAGCTGTTCGAACTTTCCAAAGCGACCCACACTAGATGAAATGCAAACTGATAAACCGGTTCTGCCGGAGATTGAACATTTGAGGGGCAAACTGAAAGATGAACAGCTCGAAGCCATCAAGGACGTACTAGAGCGGAACGAGGAAGTTTTTTCGAGGCATAAGGTGGATATCGGGTGTTGTAATTTCGTTGAGCATGAAATAGAACTTGAGGAAAACGCGGTACCACACAGGGAGGGGGCGAGGCGCATGACCCCACAAAAATTGGACGCGTGTAGAAAAGAGATCGAGACGTTACTAGAGTATGACATGATAGAACCATCCAAGTCACCGTGGGCGTGTAAAGTAGTGATGGCCAAAAAGAAAGGCGACCAGTTGAGGTTTTGTTGTGATTTTCGATACCTGAACTTCATCACGGTAGAGGATGCCTATCCCATACCTAGGATTGATGAAAGCCTCTCGAAGTTAGGTGATGCAAAATTTTTTACGACTCTTGATCTAGGCTCGGCCTTTTGGCAGGTACCACTAAGGAAGCAGGACAGGGACAAGACAGGGTTTGCCTGCGAGTTGGGTCTGTTTGAATGGAAACGGATGCCGTTTGGACTTTGCAATGCCACAGCCACGTTTCAGCGGTTGATGGCACACGCGCTGATAGGCGTGACGAAGAAGTATGGCAATCTGGTAATGTGCTACGTGGATGACGTGGTAATAGCGACGCCAACACTGGAAGACCACATTGAGAGACTTGACGAAGTGCTTGCATGCATGAAAAGGTCGGGGCTAAAGTGTAAACCATCAAAGTGCGAGATACTCAAGGACTCAATAAAATACTTAGGCAGGATGGTATACAAGCACGGCATCAGACCTGATACGGACGCCGTGGAAGCAGTCCTAACCTGGAAATCACCGAAGACAGAGCACCAGTTGATGAGCTTCCTGGGTTTCGCTAACTACTATAGAGAGTTCATCAAAGGCTACGCGGACAAGGTATACCCGATGCAACAATTAATGAGACA
Source organism: Symsagittifera roscoffensis (assembly GCF_963678635.1). Lineage (NCBI taxonomy): Eukaryota > Metazoa > Xenacoelomorpha > Acoela > Convolutidae > Symsagittifera > Symsagittifera roscoffensis. The sequence goes on along the minus strand of NW_026971578.1, from coordinate 47,415 downwards.
CAAGGGCAAGAAGTTCACGTGGAACAACGCAGCAGAAGAGTCATTCCAGAGAATAAAAAAAGAGCTATCTGAGGCATCAGTAATGGGTATGTCGACTGAGAAAGGGATGTACGTACTGGAGACGGATGCGTCGGTAGTCGCAATTTCTGGGATTCTCCACCAAGAACAAGAATGGAATGGGAAGACAGTGTTGAGACCAATAGCGTACGGGACCAAAGTCCTGATAGACACGGAAAAGAAGTACGGGGCACCGAAAGCAGAGATGTTCGCGGTGGTTACCTTTGTCGAGAAATACAGGGCATACCTGGGCAGTGAGCCATTCAAGTTGCGAGTCGACAACCGAGCACTGAGCTGGCTGAAAACGTACTCAATGGACCAAAGTTACATTGGGAGGTGGATAGTTCGCCTGGACGGATACAACATGATAATTGAGCATAGAACACGAGATAAACATCAGAATGCCGACAGCTTGAGAAAGAAGACGGAGTTCTATGAGAGACAAGAGCAAAGAGAGGCAGACAGACCTGAAATCAAAGATGGCTTCTCCTTCATGGACAAGGAAACGTACGACCCACACTAGATGAAATGCAAACTGATAAACCGGTTCTGCTGGAGATTGAACATTTGAGGGGCTAACTGAAAGATGAACAGCTCGAAGCCATCAAGGACGTACTAGAGCGGAACGAGGAAGTTTTTTCGAGGCATAAGGTGGATATCGGGTGTTGTAATTTCGTTGAGCATGAAATTGAACTTGAGGAAAACGCGGTACCACACAGGGAGGGGGCGAGGCGCATGACCCCACACAAATCGGACGCGTGTAGAAAAGAAATCGAGACGTTACTAGAGTATGACATGATAGAACCATCCAAGTCACCGTGGGCGTGTGGAGTAGTGATGGCCAAAAAGAAAGGCGACCAGTTGAGGTTTTGTTGTGATTTTCGATACCTGAACTCCATCACGGTGGAGGATGCCTATCCCATACCTAATATTGATGAAAGCCTCTCGAAGTTAGGTGATGCAAAATTTTTTACGACTCTTGATCTAGGCTCGGCCTTTTGGCAGGTACCACTAAGGAAGCAGGACAGGGACAAGACAGGGTTTGCCTGCGAGTTGGGTCTGTTTGAATGGAAACGGATGCCGTTTGGACTTTGCAATGCCACAGCCACGTTTCAGCGGTTGATGGCACACGCGCTGATAGGCGTGACGAAGAAGTGGTGTTCACCACATCCCCTGGATACGCGAATATGCCAACCGCCCTACAATTCGTGTACGCGGTCTTGATCCTAATAGCACCCTCTGGCGGATTCTAATGACAGCCCCCAATCGGGAATTGGAGCCATCGAACCTGAGGCTCCGCAAGTCAGAATTGGCAGCGGCATGGGCGGGCAATTCTCATGCACTGAGGGGCTTTTATGGATTAGCCGACATCCTGATCGTATTGGACGAGGTGCTCTTGCTAGAGATATCAAACTTTGCCAGGCAACTTAAGTTCAGCCCAGTCATCGGGGACGATCACCCGGCGATAAGCCAATTGACGGCCAGCTTGTGGTTTCGGAGCATGGAGGTGAAGATCACAAATTTCGCCGGCAAGTCTAGAGGTCCGAGCAACGAGAGAAAAAATGTGGCCGACACGGAGAAACAATTAGAGTCGATGAAATATCGCCTGACGCAAGAGAATAGCTGGTGGCCATTTTTGACACCAAGGCTGGAGAACGCCACGATTAAGACGAGCGAGGAAGCACCACCCCTCGTGAAACAAGTCTGGAGTTTTCTGGAGAAACAACTGGAGCTGGCCGAAGAAAGAGACATGACGGTGGCTAGATTTGTCTCGGCCGCCAATGAAATGACGATTGAAGGGTTCTGGAGAGAGCACGCCGAGGGTGAGCTGAAGACTAGAAGAGATCATGAGATTCTTTAGTTCTTGAGTCCTTGCTGGGGGAAAGAATTCATGGCAGGAATGTTCGGCACCACAGCACTATCTTTGGAGCCTTCGTGCAGGAGATACTGGGCATGCCCATCAGACTGCTCTTGGCTTTATATTTGGTCTACCCCAGATACTTGTTCAACATGGGCCCAGCGGTCGAGGAGTAGAGACACTTCGGGTTGATGGGTATCTGGCACTAGTACTCTTGACCCATGGGGAATTGGTGTCGTTTCATCGATTGATGGAATATGGGGAGCCCCTGTCTATGGGGAAAGTCCACTCGAGCATCGAAACCTACTCCTAAAAGTGTGCCGCGGGGTTGAAGACGTTGTTAGTGCAATACCTCATGATGCAGAATCGGCACATGACCGGTGAAGATAAGAATCCAACATCGAGAGAAGAATGGAAGAAGATGAATGGAGGGATGCCTCTGTTGACGGACCTGTGCCTGGCAATGAGGTCGGACCCGGTGGGGATAATCCGGGGTCTAGAGGAGGTGGTGACCTGCATTTACGGTCCAGCAATGACGTACGCATTCCCAGATCCCCTGGTAACAACGTATCGTTACTCTGTGACGCACTTGAGTCTTATCAGCGTACTGGATGGGACGGAGCTCAATTGGTGTCAGCAGGAGGCGCTTAGGGCACAAATGAGCAATACGGTACTCTTTGGAAAAGTCAAAGATGCCGAGCTGATAGTGTACAACTTCAGGGGGCAGATGCAATGTATAATGGGAGGCAAGCGAGAGGGCCCCATCGAAACGTATCCCAACTTGAACCCACTGACGGCAGACGGACGAGAGATCTTGAGGATTCCTGCTTGGAAGGAGTGCTTTGCACTGGTCAAGAGGGAGCTGGAGGCCATAATGGAGAAAGAAATCCTGCCAGCCGCCATGCCTGAGTTCCCGATAGTCAGGAGGATGAGCTTAGGAATGAACAGTCCCTTGGTAGTTCCATCCATAATGACGAGGATGACAACGGAGGAAATGCAGAAATACTTCACTGATGGCTGGGACCCCCTGTTCATCGGCTACACGGTGGCGGTCTACTTCCACACCAGCGAGGCGAAGATAAATTCATGGACGACGCAAGCGAAAAAGATGAGAGGTTCGCAGCCCCCCGGATATGAGGTGCGAAAGGTCTTGAAAGGGAGGAACTTGAGAACATGCTACCAATATGGGATGATGGCAGGATGATCATGATGGAGGGGCACGTCGCATTGGTGGACGACATGAAATGTGCAACAAGAAAGTATAGGGCACCCTATGGCTTAGAACAGGTGGAAATGAGACAGGAGGGAAAAGAACTAGATGCAGCAGGTCAATGCACGTAGCCCTGACGGAATACAAGAGATTGGACCCGGCGACACCATCACCACTGTCAGTGGATACGCCTGGAGACAAGAGGAGTGGACCCGTGGAGGACCGGTTCAAAAGAATTCTCGAGAGAAGGAGAAATGAGTCAGAAGAAGAGAGTATGGATGAAACTCTCAGTGAAGCCGATGAGGACATGGAAGTGGGGAATACCCCTGAACCAGGACCATCAGGGGAGGAGCTCACCACTCAAGAGCTGTTGAAAGACTTGAGCGAGGAGAATTGGGCAGATACTGCCACTCCACCTCTGACTCCGTCCCCCCGGAAGAATCTAGAATTGCCATTGGCAAGCGAGACCTCCAATATGGGGATGATACTCTTGAGCTCGGAGGAAAGGGAAAAGAATACTTTCGAAGGGAACAGGGACATGTTCCTGGGGTCTCTGAAAGACGATGCTTGGCAGGAGTTCTTGAAGGAATTCAATCAAGAAGTGGGCAGCGAGACGACGCTGGACAAATTCAAGGAGGAACTGTGGGACACAGTCGTGAAGTTTGGAGAACCGCTTCTGATAGGAACAGGCCTGGATGAGAAGGCGAGAAAAGAGCTGCTGAATAAGCTGATAGTGCTGAGGAATTCACGATCGAAGACTAGAGAAGAAAAATGTGAAGACAGCTCTACTCTGAAACAAAAAATTGTAGATAAAATAGTTGATGATATAAAAGGGGATAAGGTTGGGACTAGTAATATGATTTAAAGTACTAATATCCTTAAGGCTCGAGCAGGGGGAGGCAAGAGTTGGAAGGGTTGGAGTAGACAGAGAGGTCGAATCAGTGATGATAGCCACAACACCCTCAAGCAGAGATGTTAAGACTCGCAAGAGGAAGAGAGAAGTAGAGGGATTGGGTAGTCCTTCAGTGGATGCTGTTTCGGAAAGAAACTTGAGAGAGACGGCGCCCATGGTTTTGGCTCGATGCAAGACCGCGGCATACAAGAGCAGCACGGAGCTCAGAAGACCACTCGAAGTAGAGAGGGAAATAGAGGCTTCCATCAGTTCGACATCGGAGGAAGACTTCAAGCCCCAGAAGATAAACGTGAAGAGAGGTTTAACGAGCGGACAGACATGGGAAGTGGATGTCGGCAAAGAATGGGTCTCGAAGGCACACCAGGCCACGGGGAAGCAAGTGACGAGTGATCCACTGGAGAGGAACAAGACGAGGAACACCTGCCGGACATGGTGGGTGGCCCTCGAGACATTGAAGGAAATGGAGGACTGCTTGAAGAAGTTGGAAAGTGGAGTAGCTCGCAAGCGACGCAATTGGGCCACCCAGCAAAAGGCTGAGGTTAACAAGATAGAAATGGCGAATCAGCTGAAGAGGTCCTGGCAGAACTTGTTGAAGGATCATTTTGAAGAGGGAATGAGGACACCCTCATCAGCACCGCAATTGATGGCTAATCCCTTCGTTAGAAACGCAGAACAATTGAAGTTCACCTAGAGGCTGGTGGGAATAGAGTTGGAGACATTGACCTCGTATGACAGGCTGAAGTTGGGAAGCAAGAAGCTAGATGTGTATCAAGCACTGATGCAACACGTGGCCAGGGATATTTCAGGCTTGAGCCTGGCTAGGAGGAAGGATGCCACATGTTTCTTGAGATGGATAATGTCAATGATGTCTGATAGCACCATCTTGGTGTGCCACCAGAGAGCAAGCGGAAGTAAAACCATGGAAAAAAGAGTCTCAACGATCATCTTGAACGTGTATCAGAGAACACGAAATAGAAAAGGAAGATGGATCCAGACTATCCCTAGAGAACCACAGAAAGATAGACGAGGTACAGAGGTTTCATAATAAGAAGTTCGAAGAAGAACATGATGTTCACCGTAACCTGGCCTCGTCAGAACAGTACTCGAGACTCAGCGAGAAGGGGGAATACCAATACGTGTCGGGAGTGATGGGAATAGCCTACAACCCCTTCTTAGACTCAGAAACTGGAGGCGCTCACAGGAACCACGAGGTTGCGGAGCTACTGAAGTTTTGGACAGAAAGAATAGTGGAAATAGACGCGGTGGAGAAAAAGGGGCCGAGCCTGGGCCTGATTCTTGAGAAAACACCAGAGGTGGTGAGCATACCGCGCTCGAACAAGAGAGTTGAAGTGAACATGGGCGATGGAAATGGCTTGTTAATCACGAACTTGGGAGTGGTATGGAAGTTACTAAGACCCTCCTGGTGCCCACATCCCCACGCGAGTCTGATCGAGGAAACCACAGAGCGATTGAGGCTAGCACCAACGGAGGATGAAGATTTGGCAAAGTTGAGTGTGTTGCACAAACTAATCTCACCTCAGATGCAGGAGTCAGGCGAAAAGACGAACAAGCTCGGGTCAGCAAAGAAGAAGGAGCCGGGTAGCTGTTTGGATTCGACGTGTGGGAACGGAGAGCACACCTGCGATGGAGGGTCATGTGTCAGGATACTGTCCTTTCAAAAAGAAGACCTGGTGACTTGGTTTGAAGACATCACGGAAAGGAAGAAAAGCGAAGTGCAAACAGTTGCGGAGTGTTACCCGAGAACTACGGTGAATATAGCGACAGCTCTCGGTTTCTTCTCGAGAATGTGTAGTCTGCAGTCACTAGAGAGGCTAGAGTCTGAACACCATTTAGTGACGGCGTTGAGCGTAGAATCATGGCCTGGGGTGTTGCAGGTGATTCAAAAACACATCAGGAGCTGGAAGGTTGTTCTCGAGGCGGAAATGGGGTTTCCCATGAGCGACGCTTATGGTTTGCCATTGAACGCAAAATCCCTGATAGGGTCAATGATGGCCAATTTGTGCGGAAGCCACTACCCACTGCACATGGCGATGGTGGAAGCATCCAGCCAGAGAGTACTGGTGGACAAGGCCTTCTCAGTGCCCAAATGCGTGAGGTTGGCTCGGGTATCGCATCACTCGCATAAGCTGTTGAGGAAAATCAGAGGGACAGTACCGAAAGAGTTGAGAGATGACTCGAGTGAAATCTGGGGAGAAGAAATTTTGAAGTTGGATAATGAGAACACAAGCTATCACGAGAGACAAAACGTGATCGGAAAACCTGTGGGGGGTGCTCCAAACATGGAAGAGAACGACACGATGCATGAGAAAATGATAGAGCTTGAGCCTCTCTTGGAAGCCTCGGGGGAGCGTAACCTCAGGAGCATTGAGATCACTCATGGAGAATGCCCATGCCACTGTTTGGCACAAACGGTGTGGTATCCAGATCACAAGAACCTTTGCCTGGTGTGGGATATGGAAGAAATTCGGTCGATCGGACTACCGGATCACCGGCAGAAGGTGACGCTCTTAGTAGTGAGTACGATGTTGGCTCTGAGATGGATAGAAGAGAATATAACGAAGTATCGGGAAGCGACGACACCAACGGCTGAGTCAATATACGCGATAGACTACAGCAGGGGACTCGAGTTGTTTGAGACTGCGTGCAAAGTATTCGACATACCAACGGAAGTCAGACACGTATGGAGCCGTTTGAGGTACTTTCCATGGTTTCGGGCGACACTGACGTCTTGGTTGTACATGACAACGAAAGATCACACGAGAAAGCATCAAAAGGAGTATCGACAGTTCCAGGCCGAGATTGGGCCGGAAGCTTTCAAAAGACCCCTGTTAACCCATCGAAATGCGATCACGACAGGATGGAAGAGAGTGGGTAAAATGTCTAGAGACAATACCAAAGCGAGGGAATCGATACTAGAAGAGGACCTGGCGAAGAACGTGAGCTTGAGCCTGAACAACTCCTTTTGTTTGAACCGGGAATCTAGTGTGAAGGCACTACCCAACCAGGCAAAGAGGTTGCAGGAGCAAAGAGAATGGATGGGAGGAGATCGTGATTAGCTCCGATGATGAAGAAGAACTGTTGAGACAGTTTGCCGTATCTAGTACAGGGTGCGGCACCTCCAAGGCGAAGAGTGCGAGATGAGCGGATGGTTCGAATGGATCTTGAGTCTTGAGAGGGAAGGGGGCTTGAGTGTGGATCCGGGTGAAACCTGGTTTCACGGAAAAGAAATTTTACCGAATCAGATATTGTTATTAATATGCTATATCTATTATATAAATCAAAATGCTGCATGACAATTTCCTAATTGAATGGGACAAAAGAAATTTTAAATAATTGGCTTGAAAAGCGAGATTTCAAGGGTGCAAGTGTGTGCAGATTTTGATTGCTGTTTAGCGATAGTGTGAAAATTTTACATGGCTGTGAATTTTGGGGGGGTGTAGATAAGCTTAAGTCTGCTGCAAACTTCTGTAAATGACCACTGGCACTGTACCTTGAAGAACACTCGGTTTTCTGGGACTCACTGGCAGACGACAGCACGCGATGAGGACTTCGATCTTGAGTCCGGGGAATATGTGCCAGTAGGTCATATTTGGAAGTTTGACCTTGAGAAAAGCAAGAGCACTTAATTTTGTAGTGAAATTTAATTTTTCAAAAATTGGAATGGAGCCTGTCATGCACGATTTTCTCGCGATAACTGAAAACCGAAAAAGAAAATTCAGAACAATGGAGTAACAATCGCGGGAAAGTTGCTAGATAAAACAGTGGGAAATTGCTATTCGCAATTTCTGTCACAATAGAACGAGAGTAGAGCTGTCCCATCTGAAACAGAGACAAGCGTATTCTCGAGAACTGGATTGTCTTCACTCGATTGGATTATTATTTGAACTGAACTAGAGTGAACCTTCGGTGGAAAGGTGGACAACTTGAGTTTCCCAATGGTTCACGAGAAACTACATTCTAGAGTTAAAACTTGTCCTTGTCATTGAAACATTAAAACTCATTTAGTTACATTATTTAATTCTCGAGTTAATTACCGACTGAAGTACTTCCCTTTCTTGATTGTGCTACGATGTGAGTACTTAATTTAATTTTCTAGAGTGTGTTTTATGATTGTTATGTTGAGGTAAGGCGAGTTTTAGGTTGATCCATCTGAAATTGATCAAAGTTCCTCTGTCTAATAAAAAGTAACTTAACGGATTGTTCCGACCCGGTTTTTAACAGCGTTCATGTATTCTGGGTATCTAGAGACCTAAGTATGGGGACGTTATTATTTCTAGAGTGGGGGGGGGGATATTTTGGTAGAAGCCTTTAAGCTGTAACGGGTCGTAGTCTCATGTCACAAGCGAACCGAATTGGCTCCGACTGATTTGAGGTGGAAAAACACAAGAGATAGTGTCCCTGACTCTTGAGCCAATGGTTATAGGGCCTATTTTTCTTAAGCCTCGTGTGTGACTGCAGTAGATGAATGTTACAACTTTTTTGTATTAGTTCGATGACAAGAGAGGCCCGAAGCGGCCATCTAGTTTCTGTTTTTTCGGCATTAGAAGTTTCCTATTGATTGATAAAGCCTGAGCGCTTGACTGCAAGATGATCATTGCTTCTACAGCCTCAGAGAGAACGAACGGTGATTCTACGTAGGTTCTATCTATCACTGGTGCATCCCAGACTAAAATATCATCATCATCACTAGCGACTGCTGTAGTGTGCCATAATCCAGGATCAAGAAGACAAAACTTATATCGGACATAGTGGAGACTACTGTCATAGAAACGGACGCTGGCTGAAAATCCAATCTGAGTCACTTTGTTCATCATAAGAAAATTAAGGATTACGGTGACTCCGTTTAAAACCAAATTTGTAATGACCAAATGCCAGTGGGTTTATCCATCGTTTTCATAATACCTTTCATTATCAAATGGAGATAGTGCAACTTCGTTCACATCGCTAACTGAGATCATATGCTTCCCACTCGAAAGTAGTCTCATTGGTTTTCTGACTTTGTTTCTATCATTAGAACTGATTTGAAAGAACGTGATGGAGTGATTTTTTTACTGCGTAGTTCACCCCTTTGCACTGCGTTTGCTGATGTATTTTCAGAGTCAATATAGGATATTGAGTATGCTTTAGGCTTCAGAAACGCAGCTTCCGATATTATACTACCATTTAGCTCATCAGATAACTTCAGAGGAATTCTCTTGTTATCAATGGAAAATAGGAAGTGATTCGGAAAAAGTCGCTGAGATCCAGTTTGTTTTTGAATCCAACTAAATCTCTGTATAAATCTGATGTTTGCACTTCGTAGAACAACGAATCGGTGTCTTTACAAAAACCCGTGCTCTCGTACCATACTTCGATACCATGTTTTCCTAGTGAAACTTTTAAGATTTAGCTTAGAGATATCCAAGATAGCTGCACCAAGATACGTTGGATTGTTCCATTTGATTTTTTTCTTGATCCTTGTAACGCCCACTAAATCTTCTTTGAAAATTTTGAATCTTTTAAAATTGAACTTCTTACAAAAATGCTTAGCTTGCTCTGTGTTGGTAACAATGATTAAATTTTTTGTTCTTCTTAAAATTTCTATGGTTTTTCCGAAACAATCATTATTGAGAAGCTTGAATAAGTTTTCGGCAAAATCAGATAAATTTGGTCGCTGACGAATTTTAGTATTCATTTCGATTGATGGTTTCATAATTTTTAAACTTAAGCAACACACACTTTTGCTATATGGAACCTCATTTCTTCAAATTTAATTATTTGTTTCACCAGTTTTGGTTTTGTATTCTCCAACAGGAACATGAAGGCTAAAAGAAACATAGTTGTCGTCAGTGCATGGAACAATAGTAAATTTTTCTTTAGGCTTCAAATTCAGGTATCTGATCAAATGATGAGAATCATATTTACTCAAATTATGAAAAAAAGACAGATGTGAATGACTACACTCGAAGTTTCAGGTTACAGGAATTATGAGCGACACCAAGTATTTTTCCTGATGAATGATCATGATGAATGACTTTATCCGTCAGAAGGCTTTCTTGGCAAATCACACAGTTACAAGAATTTGACATCAAGTTTTCGGGCTCTTGGTCGTTTAAAGAGTGAGGGAACTTGGTTTTCAATGATTGCTGTTCCTCTTTTCTCAGAGCTTGGCATGCAAGTGTGAACTTTTGTGCAAAGAGTTTCAGTATCCGCGTATATCGCGTACGTGCATTTTAAGTTTACACCAATGTTGGAATCTTACTTTTGTGTTTTTTTTGTGAGTTTTGATTGGCTATATCCTCGTGTTCTCCGCACAAGCTTAGATGTTCATGCAGAAGTTTTTTGTAAGAGAATCTATGCAGACATCGCTCACAAAATTTCGTTCTATAGGTAGAGTTAACATTTTGTCGCGCCGAAGAAGCATTGAAGTTGCTGATCAAGCAATAAGGAAAACGGATGCCATCGTATAAAAGAAGAAGGTTGATTCTCTTGCGCTTTGTTTTCGAAATATATTGGTATCAAGCTTTTGTTTTCAACTCCGAAGACTTTATTCCAAATCTGTTTACCGACTCAAATCTCGGAACGTCGGAAAACGACATCGGAAATTGAATTTGTTTACTTGCTGATATTTCAACTGCTCTGGATATAATGCCGGATTGTTTTTATTGTGACTTGAACTTGGTGAGCAAAACACTTTTCGACTTGACTTTTAATGTTCAGGAGGAAATTTTTGTTTATAAACAAAGCAGGTGTTGCGACTTAGATGCTACCTTTTATGCGTTTATAGAGATTTAAATTATCATCAAGATGACTCAAAGACTCGATTATAAAAACAATTTCAGTGCTGCAGAAAGAATCAATCATCGCGTAGAAATCATCGTCGTCAAGAAAAGAAAGAAATGGCTTTGCTAAGCTGCTGACATGTCAAAATACTTTTTTCTACTCGATTGGTTTGATTAGGTGGACGAAGCTAGAAAATTGCACTCTGATAGGTACAAACTCTTTGAATATTTCTTTCCCAAATAGTTGAATGTTAGACTTGTTCAATAACATATAAGTCAAATCAAATCAAGTTGCTCGCTAATCTTTACTCTATAGGAATGGAAAAACATTTTTTGCTGCATGATGCTCAGTTGTGAATTGAATTTGGAACGACGAACTTTTCTTAGAATTACCGCGAATGTCGTCATAACTCGATATATGTGACTGCAAATGTTTCGTTTCAGCAAAAACAGTATGGCAGTAAAGACATTTAACGGGCTTGGTTGATTGATCATTCCATCGCAAGTGACTTAGCTCATTCTTACATTCTGTGGAAGTATTAGAACAAGATCCACAATTGTACTCGGCAATTTTTCATTTCCTCGCGTTCATCTGGTGGTTTTGCAGCAAATGATCGTTCAACTTCTGTTTCTTCGTGTAGCTTTTCGGAAAGGGACTGCAGCTGAGCTCCATCACTTAAAAAAAATAAAAATAAATATATATATAAAATTTGGCGTTGTTTTAAAGCTTAATATAAAATAAAAATCATATTGATTTTTTAAGAAAATCATCATAACAAAAACAAAAAAGATATCAGTTCCAAAGAAAAATTGTTTTGTTTGGAAGCCCGAAATCGTTCAAGAATTGAAACTTTCTTGGTTTTGTTGCAACTTCTGAAAAAGTTCGCGACCTAATTGTTCACAAAAAGAACCAACTTTCTGTAATTTTTCACTAGTTTTTGCAAAAAAAAAAACAAAAAAGTGAAGTCAATCTTGCAACCTTTTGTAGATTGAATATTTCTTGCACAAATCCAGCTTTTTTTAGAACTTTCGAGAAGGATAAAAGTCAAATATGAAAAAATATATATTGCTGTTTTTGTTCCAAAAAAAACTATTGTGAAAAGTACCTAGCGTTTTTCAGTGTTAGATATCCAGCGTTCTGTTTTGCGTAGTGAACCACGATTTTAGAATTAGGATTTTCAATGCTTTAATTTTGTTAGTTCCTGATACTTTTTTTCTCAGCTAGTACTTACAAACTTTGATTGCATTTCCGTGTTTGTTTTGAAGCTGCCTGGAAATTGGATCTAGTGTACCCTTCAATTAAAAAAAATAACAAAAGCAATCTGAAAAGACAACATCTATATAAACCACAACAGTTTCTTATAGAATAATCTGGAACATTGTATCAGGTACTTCATTAAAGTTTCACTCGCAGCTGTAGTTGCTCTCACTGTTTGAGTTGAGAATGTTATGATCTAATCAAAGTATCAACAATGTTTGCGTCAGGTCTTCGGAACGTTGTCAAAAATATTAATTGAAGAAAACGTGTTATGTTCAATTAAAATTTGGAACTTTGTGAACAGATTGTGAAGAAATACTTCTCTTATCTAGTTTAGATGTCTATATGGTCATCCAAAATGCTTTGTTGTTACTAAAAAAAGCCTTTAGAAAACCTTTACTTTTAGAAATAGTAACCTGCTCAATTGTTAAAAGTTGTATTTGTGTTTTTGAAAGCTTTTGATTTCGATTTAAAACAAGTTATTTGAAATTAATCGAAACTATTCAGTTTTATTTGAGTACTATATTTTACGCAATCAATAAAAAAACTTTAAAAAATTCTAACAGCAGATAGAAAAAATTCAAACATAGTTGTACAAAAGCCAAATGAAACAAAATAGTAACGAAAAAGTAGAGAGGGTAAAAAACAGAAACAAAAAGTTTGTCTTTCTCAAATAGCAAGGCTGATAAAAAAAAAATTATCAATACAAAGTTATTTCACTTTCAAAATTTTTCAAGATGGAATGTTTTTGACAAGCCTGATTTAAAGAAAAACAGTCATTTTTCAAATTCTCTGGTGTTTTTTTTTGTTTCTGTTTTTGACTACAAAATTTGACTGATTTTTGACTTGATGTTGTTTAAGTTGGAATTTTTAAATTAAAGTAAGTTTTAATGTGAAACAAATGTGAAGCCGCCAAGTTACATCACTGGAGGGGGAAAATGTCAAAATTTATATAAAAAAACTTTTTTTATAGAGTGAGAGCATTTTTTAATATCAGAAAAACTCACATATGTGAGGTAATCAAAGTAATTTAGTCTTCTCAGAACCTGCCGAGGGCCTGAGTACAAAGCACTCAGCCAATAAAAGAAAAAACACAAAACAAATAAAAACATTTGAACATTTTCGAATACTGAATTATTAATTCTCGAATTTCAGATTGAAAAATAAACCACCTACTTTTTTTTGCTCTAAAACTTCTGTTTGATTAGTGCATCTTAAATTTACAAAAACGTTACTTTATTCCGCAAACTTCAGCAAAAAACGGTAAAAATGGGCTTAGAAAGCGTTCAAAATGGAAATGAGGAAAAACAGGTATAAAAATAAAAACATCATTTTAATCTGAGCCGGAATCAAACCTCTAAGGAAATAAATAATAGGAACCAACAAACTCGCATCTGCGTCATGATCGCTTGAGTTGATACTAACACTAGCCGCCAGCAATAAAGCAGCTAGATATGCCAAATTTATGCATTAAAGCAAAAAGTGTCACCAACAGAGCGTTTTCATAGGGAGTAATAACATAAAAAATTAGACGAGACTAAATTAGCTAGCCCACCTGGTTATTTAAAAGAATCAGATCAAAAATTAAATTTTTTGTTATCTGAAAACTAAGATTGTGATGTGCCTCTAGAAGTTGCTCCCGTTCTTTCGCAAGGCTTATGATTTTAAACATAAGAGAGCCTAACTTTTTTCCTTTTTAGCAAGCTAGTTTGAATTGAATTTTAGAACATAGCCGCCAGACACTTAGAAAAAGATCGAGAAATGCAAGGAAAGAAAATCCTGTTTTGTTTTTTGAAAAGCCTTTCGAGTATCAATGTAAAAAAAACTGTATTCTAATAAAGCTCTCCGATTTCAAAGAACAATTTGACTAGCATTTTTCTGACTAAATTTAACCGAGTTGGAAAATTTAAATCAAATAGTCAGTTTTTATTCCGATGAATATCTTCTAACCCGCTTAAGCTGAACTTTGAAACCCATCTTCGAAACGGGAAGTCAAATAAATTTTTTGCGATTGTTGTATATCTCCTGTTTGATACTGGATTTTTTCCCCATTCAAAATAAAAACAAAAAACTGAAAAAATAGAAAAATCATCAAGATCTAGAATAAACAGTACTTTACAATATTCACTGACCAAGAAAAGGAAAGTTATTTGCAGCTGGATTAGCATAGAATGATTGGAGGGCAACGATTTAGAAAAGAGAATATATATATTTATTATTGGTTTCGAAAATCAATGAACGGAAAAAAAAAGAATTTTAATGCAAACTTTTTTTAATGAAGTGTAAATTTTCAATTGATTTTCAACAGGACAAATTGAGTTTAAATTTGCAAAAACGAGGACTCATTTTTGCTAAAACAACATTTCAATATAAAAAGAAACGAGTAAGGAGGTCATCGTCTCAACAAACTTTGTATCTTTAGTCTGAAATTACGACCTATTCGGACCCGTTTTTCGAACACTGAGTCTTTCAGTAATTAGTTTTTTCTTTGGAATTCGAATTTCGGCCAAATGCATTTTAACAAGATACCACATTTGACCTCCTGTAGCCGTTTAAAAGTGTTTCTTGAGCCATCCAAAAATTGGAGAAGAGACAACGTACCCATAGTTTCTTCTCACTCATTAAAGGAGCGACCGCACTAAAATGGTTGTTAGAATCAAACAACAATTTTATAACAGAAAAACGTTTTGCTACTGACAGTTTTTGTATGGTGCTGTCTTGTTAGAGTGGTTAAAGCTAATCATATTGTTTTTGTTTGTTCTCTGAACATCGCGGTTCAAAAAGTGTCATTAATTTCAAGTGAACGAAATAAACTGAAACATAATTTATGAGTAATTCAAAACTCGAGTTTTCATAGAAAAGAAGACACTCCTCAAATTTAAAACACAGCCAAATAAAACCTCGAGAAGGGTCACCGATATGAAATTAACGAAGGGAAATTTTAAAAATACATATTGCGTTAAAGCTTTCTAAATCTCAAGAAATCTTTGCGATAAGCAATTTCTTCACAAAAGTAGTTTTTTAAAAAAGCTAAAATAAACAGCAGATCCAACTTCTTTTCAAACCTTAAAATCTCTTCTTCAGCGTAAGAAATTTAAAGAAGCTTTGAACTTTAAAGTTGTATTGGTAACTTATTTGAATTTACGACCAGGAGATTTATTATCACATGTTCTTGCCTCTGTACAATAATCTACACCGGAAAAGAGGCTAAAATATATATCGACACACACTTTTGCATAATAAAGCATCCACATTAACTTTGCTTGTAAATAAAATGTAAAGTACCAGGCAGAATTTTGTTTAAGTGCTGCATTTCAAAAGAAAAAGACCAGATTTATTGAATTAGAAAAACCCTGAATTAAGTTTTTCCAATTGTACCCTTGCTGGAAACGAATAGTTTTTTTGGTTCATCTGATTACTATAAAACGCATGAACTAAGTTAACTTTAGGCGAATCGGATGTCGAAGCACATGTTTTGAAAAAACCATAATGATGTTCCAAAAGTGGCTTTACTTTTTGCGACTTGAGCTGGAAAAAAATTACTCGTAGAAACACATTACGATCGCTTAATTTCCACTGGATATCTTAAAAATTCCATTGGATATCCAGCGGGTCAAAATTAAAAAAAAATTATCACGGTTTTTGTGGTCTATTCACTTTTTTTTGCCTGGTACTACTGCTGTTTTCATTTTCAAAAGGAAGAAAATGGTTTGATCTTGAGAAGCCAAACTTCAAAAATAAATCAAAATTTATAAATCGAAAAAATTTTAATGCTATTTTTGACAAAAAAAAATCACAACGCCCTGCAAAATAGTCTCGATTACGGTCATCGGCTCTTAAAGAAACAAACAAACTTTTTTTTTAGGAAGATGAACGGCCACTTAATGTTGATTGTTGGGAGGAAGAATTGACGTTTTTCTTAGACAGTAGTGGAGGAAAAATCTCTACCAATAAAGTTTTTAGTGGAAAACACTAATTGGACTTTAACTGAACCAAAATGCTTCATCAGAACACACCAAAAATTGTGTAAAGTTAATGGGAAAGGAGGGCTGGCACTTGAGCGTGAAAAAAAACAATAACAAAATCTGCATTTATAAACCACAGCATTCAAAAACCATAACGGCTCAATAAGCATAACTAAAAGCTTGGGCGATAATAAACCTAGATTTCCACTCAGAGACTAAGCTGGGCTCCGAAGATTTGTGATACCACGCAAACATTGCATTGCAAACTAGTGAATTGAAAGTGAAAGGAAACCACTTAAAAAAAGTTTGAAAAACTGATTTAAAACAAAGAATTGAATTCAACAAGAAATCAAAAGTGAAACCGCGCGAATTTTTTACTCAAGCTTAAAGAAGAATTGAATGAAAACAAAGAGGTGAACTCAAAACGAAACCAAAAATTGAGCCGCGTGAACTTCAAACTTAAGCTCAAAAAAAGGCAAAAAGCATGAAAGCACAGAGAAAATAGAAAATTGACTTGAAAGCAAATAACTTTTCGAAAAAATCACGTGTGAAAAAAACAAGAGTGAGTCTACTTCTAAATTAAACTGACAAAAAATAGATAAGCCAAATTCCGACGGATAAAATTTTCCCAGAAAACAAAACAAATCCAGTTGAGATAAATCGAAAAAAAATTTCAGCCATGCCGTGAATTACAGATTATTGAGTCAATAAAGAAGGTAGTTTTGCTGGGCAAAACTCTGGGACTTATTGATTTTCCTTTCTACAACTCAGATCTATTTTCTTATAAATCTTAGAAGAATAGAAGTTTCTTGTTACAAATCACTTTCTCTTGACAACATGACAGTGAAGACACTCTTTGGTCGGTGGCATACTTGGGGTACAACAGCGACCGCCGTGTGATAAGCACTGTAGCCAAGACTACTTTGCAAAGATGCCACGTTAACTCATCTCCAATTTCTAAAACAAATATAATTGTTTCTTCAATCAAACGAAAAAGGCCAACCGACAATTAGAACAAATTCAATGAAAGCAAGAAAAAAGAATTATGTTTCTCTTTAAAAAAGTCCACCCTCGAATTACAATGAAAAACAATTAAAAAGCCTTGAAGCTGTTTGAATTTCAGGAACGACTTTTTCGTGCTAAATCTCTTGTGTTTTAACCTTGGTGGAAACTGAATCGATAGTTACCTTTTGTTCCGCAGGAAAAAAATTTTAAAAAAAAATTTTTTGGTTAAATTTTGCATTTTGGTGCTCGATAATGGAACAATTGAACTGAAAAAAATAGCAAATCAACTCGAAACAAAAAATAATTTTGAGCGTGAATAAATTTTAGATTTTTTGTTTCTTACTCCAATACTGGGAAATTTTTTGATGTGGTTCAAATCACGAATGAAAGCGCTTCAATATGATATGTCACTCAATCCCGTCCGATGATTAGTTGTGGTACCTAACTTTGCGTGGAAAACAAAAATAAAAAAACACTCGAATACAAAATTCCACCCCATTTTTCAATTGATCGGAACAATAAATTTGACTTTTCGCCATTATTTGATTTTATGCTAACTTTATTCCGTATTTGAAATAATTCGTGACCTGAATTCCTGATAAAATATTAATTCATACTCTCATTCCTCTGAAAAAACAAAAAAAAACAAAAAAAATTATCTTTGCTACTCAGACCTAATCACCACTATGCGAGTGGGTGAGAACAGTGCAGGATGGCTGAATTTGCCATTATTTTAACTTAGCAATGATAGACTCTAATTGCGAAAATGAATATCATTTCTACGTCGCAAAAACCCACCCATCGAAAAACTTTAAATAATAAAAATTTCTTTTTTTCACACTTCAACAGAATTTCCTCTTGGTAAATGGAGTGTAGTGACGTTTTTCTCGACTTACTCCAAAGCTGAGTGTTTGTAAGGCTGGACAAGTTGGATAGCTTTCTGTTTTGTTTCGTGTAACTGAATTTTTGCAAACCACCTTTCTTTCCAGTAAATTCAAAAGTAATTTTGAAAGAACGCACATAAGTGAAAACCAAATATCAAAAACAGATAATCAAAAGCTGGAAAAGAGTAGAATAATGCAAGAAGCAAAAACCATTTTGCGTGTTTTTTCTCGAAAATTTATTTTAAAAAAAGTAAGCAAAGTTATTTGTAACACAGGAAAATTCAAACTTTTTGATGAATTTAGCCAGTGGGCAGAAAACTGGATCAAAAACCTAACTTTTCTTTGAAAACTTCGAAAGCAACTTCTTCTCTGAAAAGCGACGGCAATTTTCGAAACTAGAACTCAATCAAGTTTTGCATTTTAAACTTTTGATGATCAGTGGTGCTGTTATTTTTTTATATAAATAAATAAATGAAGTAAAAACATAGGTTAAACCATGAAAAAACAAGTTATTAGCGTAAACAAATTTGAGCCTTTCTCAGGAAAAATACCCAAAACCTACAAAAAAAGTATTCTCTACGTTCATGGCTGTTTGTCTTCAACAACGCAACCTTAAATTTCCTACAATATCGCATGAATTAAGTCTTTTGTTTACTCCTGCATGAGCACCGTTTGAAAATCGGTTCAATTTAGATTCGTTTTGATTGTTGGCCATGTGTCTTGCGAGAGCAAGGGTTTTGTATTCGGTCACAAATTTTTTTTCCTATGATCCACTTCGAGTTTCACTTCCTTCGGGTTCACATTTTTATCCTTCCAGTTTTCTTTTCATTTCCAGGTTCATTTCCTAAGGTAAAGGATCGAGTTTCGGCCGACCTTGTTTTTTAATATGCGTGCATGAGAAAAAAAATCGGTAAATTTTGAAATAGCAGATTTTTTGGCAAAATTGCACATTTGAGATTTTGCTTGTGCCGTAAGCAACTGACGTTATACATTTATAATGTAATATATAAAATAATTAATTATATTAAACATATAAATATATATTAATTGAATTTTTAGTTTTTTTTGGTTCAGCTGGCGTTGGCTCAAAGATTGTGGGTTAAGTGGCAACGTCCATGATTTTTCTATTACTCTCAGCGATTCTTCTTATAGTCGAAAGCGTTAATGTTGTTCATTGTAATTTTATCTGAATCTTGCAACTTAGGAAAAATGTTATATAAACAAAATTTATCGGGGCTCAATATGTGTCCCCTCAAACATTGTCGGCTTAGTTGCCACAAATAATTTCGCATAGCTTAAGCAAACCTAATTGTGATTACAAGTGCAAGTGTTTTTCATTGTAGTTTAAGGTGGGGCATTAAACTGAAAAAATTCTTTTTAAAAAAATTGTCGTATCTTTTGTCGGCTCAAAGATCAGCTGCTTTGTTTTCACTTTATAGAAGACCTTCCTTTGCTATTTTATCCGTCAAAAATCTACCATGTTTACCTCGAATGAACGTTTTATCGAGACAGACCTTTTCTTGTTGAACCTTGCTTTTTCAATACTTTCTGACTTCTAAAACTTTTTTCCGCATTCTCATGTTTTTATACTCGGGTTGTATAGCAATGTAGAACTTCTGCTTCTGTTTTTTTTTTCTAAATCAAATTCCTATCTAGAATTTTTAGTGAGAATTTTCGGCCGGATAGATTCGTGCAACTTCTTAGTCTAATACCGATCCTAATCTTACTCTTATACTATCTAGTCTCAGGTTGTTTAACTAGTCTCTGCTAGGCTCAATAGATCTAGGGTATACTGGTTTATTGCGGCTGCTGAAGTTCTCTTGGAGAGGCAACTAATTTCTAAGTTAAATTCAAGTCTCTCTGGTGCTGAAATTACAAGTAATTTCAGCACTTACAAATAAGTGGGTTGTTAGTTAGATGGATCATGATTGGTTATATTAAATACTTTACAGTGGTAAAATATCTAATTTATCCAATCACAAAATGTAGTTTAGATCAGGTTCCACCCATCCGGGTTTTACAGAGTTTTTTAGAATTGTCTTTCTGCAATTCAAAGGATGGATGATGGACGTTGGTATTTGGCGAACATCATATTTCTTCTGGGTTCTCTTGTTAGAGAAGTTCCAGGATCAATCGTTGTGTCTTCTTATGACAACGACTGGGTTTTCGCAACAAACTCAAATCTGATTTCAGAATGATTGGCTATGACAGGTTTTTCTATTTCATGTAGAGAACTTCTTTTGTGTTTGACCTTGTCTGGGAATGGCGTGGAGACTGTGCGTGGAGGGGATGCCTGGTTACTCGGATCTGTACGTATACTTGAACATCGAGGTGGTCATTGGTCTAGTTCAATGAAGTCCTTTTCTGCGAAGTCAAGTCGTACTCTAAATCCTTTGAGTTGTGATTGTGGACGGCATATTGATTGTGGTTGGCCATTCTTTTTCGAGTGTAGTGGGGTCATTTTGTCTTTGGATGTTCGTCTTTGGTGTGGTATGCTGATCTATATACTGCAAGGTATAGTTTACATTTTATAAAATTTTTATTAGTTCAGTGTTTTAATTATGATTTTGGTTATTTGTTTTCACAAAAGCTTTTTGTTTTAGTTCGGTTATTTTGAAGAGTTACTCACCCTTGAGTACCTCTTATTAAAAATAGAAGTGTGGTCACAAAGCGTGGATGTAGCGCGGTGGGTTAGGCCGGCTATAGAGCATGCTCAGGACGTCCTCTCTGGTTGATTAGGCCAGGAGTGGGAGTATGATTTCGCGCGGTTTCTGTGAGAGGTCCTGTTATGTGATATCGTTTTATGTCGGGTTTGTGGTGGTTTTTCTTATGTTTCGTTGGTTGTGTCCTTTTTTCAAAAATCAAATTGTTTCTGGTATGGGTTTGTCTTTCGATTTTTTTTGTGTTAAATTATTTCTTTCTTAGACTTTATAATAGTCTTCAAAAGAATAAATTATCCAGTTTTAAACTGGGTTAATACGGTTTGGGTACCGTTGGTTTCCTTTTCTTAGTCATGCTGTTATTCTATGTGTTGTGGTGTTTAGTAAGCTGCGTTGGTTAGTTTTGTTTAGTATATAATTCCTTTCCAAACGGGTTAAAGGAAAGTTTGAAACTTGTTATCGTGTGTTAGAAGTGTTGAGTGTGAAAACTTAAAAATGAAATTCATTATTTAAACAATTCTTCGTCGGCGAGCTGTGCGAGTTTGGATATAATTCTTGTGCGAATGAATGAAAATATCAAAAGGTTAGTACTGCATTTTCGTCTTATCAATTTACTACATACAATTTCAATTTTACTGCTGGTTTTGGGGAAAAATTAAGTTACAAATTTTTATCATGATTAGATTTACTGCTTGTGGGGAAAAAATTTATAAATTAATTTACTACATTGGTATGAATTTTATTTAATTTAGCTGGTGCAAAATTTTAATATAGTTTTGAAGAATTTGAAGAAGTTTTCTAAATGAGACATGGGTAAAGAATGGTTAGTTTTTAATTTAAATTTATTAGTGAAGAATATGTATAAATTATACTTACCTGTTAGTAGTCGGGGAAAAAACCGTGGGGGAAGATATCGTGTATTATGTCGGATTTTGTTAGTAATTTTGCTAGCATGCGAATGATGTTTTTAGTTTGAAGCAGTGGCCAAAGCAATTGAAGTGGTTTAATGGGTTTTAATTCTTCAGTGCCAACTGCAAACTCATAAGGTGTGTTTTGGATGAGATTAAATAATTTGTGATTGTATTTAGTGTTGTGGATGAATTCTAATATTGGGATTTCTATAGGTTGAATAAATTCATGTGGGATAAGGAAGGGTCTGGATACTTCTGCATTAAGGGTCTTCGTAATGGGACAAAAAATATACATTTGGGTTATGGGATCATAATTGCGAAGAATACCGTGAAGGTTAGTATCTTTGATGCAATATGTGAAGTTAAGGAAAAATGGTGAAGTGTATTTAGAGTTAATAAACTGAAAACGGTGGTGTGGTTGTCTTGATGGAGTGTGCAGGTCAAATGATTTTGTATGAGGCGTTAGTATGTATATGTGTGGGTTTGTTTAGTGCGTAACATAATGTCGTGTGAGCAGGGCAAATCGCGTTCATTTGGTGCAAGGAAATTAAAGGTTAGTGAAAATAATTGAAATCTTTCTTTAAAACTTTCTTAAGCTTGCATGTCGGTTAGTGCTTCAGAAATGACGTGGCCGAATTTGCGGTCAAATATATTGAGTGTAAATACATATGGTGTTTTGATGAAGATTTTTTCTGCGATTTGTGGGTTAGCGAAGCGATCACCATCTAAAAATTGGTCTTGGTCAGCTCGGATGATGTTATGATCGTAATATTCTAGCGTATATTCGTTAGCTCGGGGTGCAGTGTATGTGTTTAGTGACTTTTTATATCCTATATAAGTAAACTGTCTATGTGTTAGTTGTGTGGTGAGTCGGTATGGCATATCTTGATTTCTTTCTATATCGATGTGAGTATTAGATAATGGTAGGCAAAGGGGATTAGTAAAATGATATTATGATGTCCAATGAACTGTAGGCATTAAAACATGTTCGTCTACAAAGCTACGTGTGTCGTTAGTGTTATGAGGGGTGTTTAAAGTATACTGTGGAAATGAAGGTAGGGTGATTGTTAAAAAATCTTTCGTGTTAGTGTGATTTGGATGATTAATTTATTCACGGGCTGTTCCTGGTTTTGTTGGAAATGGATGGTTTGGGAATTTTCTTTTGAAAGTGCGATAAGCTCTATTAGTGCTATTTGATGATTCGGTGGGTGTGGATGATGGTGCTAATGATGCGGTATAAGCTGAAGAGAGTGTAGGGGTAGGTGGGTTTGATGATTCTATTGTGGATGAAATCTGATTTATAGTGGGGGTGTCAAGGTGGAAGGGTTTTTGTTGTAGGGTGATAAAATTATCTAGTTCTTGGGAGATTTGGGTAGTATCTGGAGAATTGGATGATCGGTCTGAATGAAATGAAGACTAGGTTGGGTTGACTTGGGAAGCGTAAGAGGGTGTAGAAATGGATGGGAGAGGGTTAGTTGGTGGGTTTGGTTGAAAAGTGGGTGTTGAAAAATTTGAGGAGTTGGTTTGAAAATTATTGGATGGAGATGGTTCAGAGTCTGCAAATTCATCAGGGGTTTCAATAATAGGGTTATTTAGTTGTGAAATGGAGTATAAAACTGAAATATGTGAATTAGTGTCTGAATTCATGCATGATCTTATATTACTAGGTGGGAAATCGAGTGGCGGGAAAGCAAAAAGTGGAATTACTGTAATTGGAGTGTTGAAATTGGTTGGGTGGGAATTTGAGCGGTGTAGGGATCCAAGTTGTCGGCTCATCGTGGGCTAAAAAAAACTTTGTTTTGAGACTGAAAAGCGGTGGTATGGGGTTGTTCCATAATTTGTTCATATGTATTTTCATCTTGTGAATGATGTGTCATTATATGTTGAATGGGACTTTGTGATATGGTTGGTCTGAAATTTGGATTATGTGTTATTGCTAAATTTCGAAAATTTCGTTGGACTAGGGATAATGGATGGTTATGTGGTAGGGGTGGTAACTGTGGTGCTGTAGGCGTTATTTCTACATTGTTATGTTCTTCGTCGTATGTGTTTTGTCTTGTTGCTGTTTTTGTGTTGTATTCTTTTATTTGTGCGTCTATTTGGGTTTCGAGCAAAAGCTCTAATGCTTTCTGGTGAAAATTTTTTGAGTGATTGCATTAATGTGGGGTATGGGGTAAGAAGGCAATATTTATCTTCATCAGGGTTCAGTTGTACTACATTGTGGCTATTTTCTGATCCACATGGAACTGCGGTATCCCAGAAATAGGTTCGTCTTGAAAGTGTGTTACCGAAATGTACTTTATTCTTATAAAAGATAGGGATTCTTTTATAGCATCGTTTATCTTCAAAAACATATAGTGGTGATACTTTTTTGGTACAGGTATAAAACCAAAAAATGTTTCCTTCGTAATCTAAAAAAATTGATCTATTTCCTGATAGTAAATATCCTGCGTAGGGTATTTTTAGTACTGCTAGTTTTAGTGATTGTAAGATTTGTGTTCTTTCTAATTCGCATAGTTGGTGAAGCGTTTCTAATTCAGAGAGTGACATTTCTTGAAAGATTCGGCTAATTGTGTAGTCTAATTTCATATCTAAGTGAATATCATAGTGGATATTACCGAAATATGTACTATTCATTAGTGATAGTTCTTGTAAACGTGTGCTTCTAGTGTCATGGGGCTTTAGATTTCCACCGGGTTGACCTTTAATTTTTTGAAAATTAACTGGTATATATGATGTTTCTTCGTTTATAGGATGACTTGTGGCGTATGGGTCGATTTTTATTTTTCCAGTGGTCATGTCGAATCCTTTTTCCTACTCAACTAATATTTCGGAGTATTGTGTTTTGTGAAGTGGGTTTTTGTATTCACATGCAAGTTCTGTTTCTTGATATATTTGAAAACGTGTCAATTCATTTTCTATATTGTGTATGTTTCTAAAATTAGAACTTAGTTTTCGTGATGGATTTACTTGTTCATATGGAATTGACTGTATAAAATGTTTTTTGTGAAATTTTATCATTCGAGCGTGTATTTTTGCTAATTGAAATGTTGTACATCTGTCTTCGGGGAACCAAACACTTGTTGCTTGTGTTCGTGTTGTAGGGTCGCAATAGCCTTGATCGTTTTCACAAGGTAATCTAATTCCTTGATAGATCATTGTGTTGTCAGATAAATCGCGTGTGAGTTGTTTTTTTTCGAGTTGTATTTTCCAATCGAAAAAAATTATTTCTTGATATCCTTTATTTTTTGTGTCTGCTTTGCAGTTTGATGGGTTATTTATACCAATGTGTGGTATCCAGTGGTTATCGTGTATATCATAAGTTAATCTTCCATGTGCGCAGTTGTATGTGTATTTTTCATCTAGTTTTATATGTCCTTGATATCTTTCAAGTTCTGCTTGATGTACAGAATCTGCAAAAACTTGGAAATATACTAACTTTCTATCTGTGTTTTTATTTCTTGTGATATTTAGTCTGAGTAACTCGTTTTTACAATCTTCGGGATTGAGATGTAAAAGTCGTTCGATATTACTTTGGTAGAATGATTCGTGGTCAAGTCGGTTTTTATTTCCATTTGAGACTTGTGAACAATATACTTTCTTTTCAGAAAATGTTGCTGTGAATTTATATCCTATAACTGTTGATGCTCGGGCTTTTGAATAAAGTGTCGCTATTACATTTGTAGTTTCTATAGCTTGTGGTTCTGTTTCGCATTGTGATACTTGATTTATTGCATACTTGTGTAGTGTTTTTTGTTCATTTTCTTCACAATCGTAATGTGTTGCTAATAAATCTTGGGGTCCTGTTCGGGGGAAGGATTTATGTTCTGATTGGCGATTACTAGAAAAAAGAGTTGGAGAAAAATTAATATTTTTAGAATATACATGTGTATGATAATCCTGAGTATGGGTTATAAAATGTGATGTAACCAATTGTCTTTTTGGTATATCTGTCGTATTTGTATATTACTTCAGTTGTTATAAATGGTGGTGGTAGTGATTGAGCTGTTATATTTGGTGGGTTTAATGGGTAGGGATTATGAGCAATGTTGTTTAGTTTAACCGTGATTTCAATTTTTAATTGTAGACTATTTTGTTGGAGTATTTGGATGTTATGATCACGAATGTCTTCGTGGATGTCTTGTCTATATTGTATCTTATTGAGTGCCCAGTTGTGGAGTCGGTTACTTTCTGGGTGTTGTCCAAATAATGGTGGAGGTGCTGTGAATGTATTCCAGTCTAGTCTTAAAGGAATATTTGTTGATGATTGTTCTCGATATCTAGCGTCGAGGTTATTTGGGAAATTTAAGTTAAAAGGCGTTGGTGAAACCTGGCTTATTGATGGTGTTGATGGTAGTGATAATGTTTCTGGTAGTGATGAGGATGTTGTTGTATCCGTAGAAATGTCTATTGGATCATTGATTAAATTTGGTTCACCTTGTGTGAATGATTGTGTTGTCCAATATGGTAGTCGTGATGTTTGATTTGGGGGGTTAAAGGGATTTTCACGTATTTGTTCAGATGTTGGTGTTGAACCTAAGTAATCTGAGGGTAGGCTTGCGGTGCTACGTTGTGAAAGAAGCGTAGGGGTTTCTGGTAATATACCAATGGGGTTTTCTGGAGTACTTTGTGATGGGGATTGGGGTATATCAAAATGTACTCGGGGGGTCTGAAAATTTCTGTTTCGTCGAGGATGTATAATTTGTCTATTTATTTCAACTGTTTTTTGATTTTGACTAAGATTTCGTATTCTACTTAATTCTTGTGGTAGTGTTGGGTATAAGTTATATGTTGGTTCCTTTAGAAGTGCTTGTCGTTGAACTGGTTCTAATGATTCAGATAAGCGAGCGTGTCGTTCTTCAAAGGTATAGGGGTTATCCTGAAAAGAAATTCGTGTAGATGTTTGGGGGTTTTGCGTAGTTGTAGGTGGTGTTGGGTTTTCTTGGGATGATGTCGGTGAAGACTGACTGTGTGATTGTAGGTTAGCAATTTTTGATGGTTTTTGATCTTTTCTTTTAGTGAAAAAATTTATGTTTATTGTAGTACTCGTCTAGAAAACGAATTAGGAGAATTGCTGCTAGGGCGAATGTGATGATTGCTTTTTTTTATACATTTGCATTTTGTCAAGATTAGGGATGATAGAAATGTTATAAAATTTACAACTAGTAAAAAAATATCGGTTCTACTAAAACTGGTTCGTATCATTAGATAAGTTTTGTGAATCGTACCTGTGGATATAGTCAATAGCTTTTGAAAGTTGAAGGTATAGTTCAAATAGGGAATAAAAAATTTAAAAAATATTGCAAAAAATGATTAGGATTATTATAAAAGCTTCAAAGGTATCAAAAAGAAATATGATTAAAAGTTTAAATATCGTTAAAAAGTTTATGAGAATATTAAGAATTATGTTGACTGGTCGAGAGAAGAGCATTTAAGAAAAGGCTTCTCGATCGAATATTTTTTGTTGTTTGTCTAATTTATCCAATCATAAAATGTAGTTCAGATCAGGTTCCAAAAAAGACGAGAAAATGTGCTGTTTTTATTAGTGAAAAATAGCTTCAGTTTGCCTTAACTTCAATAAAAAAAAACTCTTCCTAAACAACTCATGAAAGTAAAAAAATGAGCGTGAATTATTAACGAAAAACAAATCAACACAAGAATAGCCAGTACCTTGCAAGTCGCACATAATTTTTTGACCAGTCTTTAAGTTATACAATTTGTTTTTTCAAGCTACTCGCATGATGTGACAAAAAAAAGAACACAAAAATTTATTCAGCAATTTGACAGTCAAAATAAACAAGCCACTTGGAAAACGAGGCACCTTACGTTCAAAGATTATTTTGTCCATGAACTGCTCTGTTTGTTAACGTTCCCGTTGCGAAACTTTGATAACAAAATTATGGAAATTCGAAGAAGCCCAAAACTTCAGGAGCTTGTGGTTGATCAAAAGCGGCATATTATTTGGTGAATGAAATTGCGCGCAGCAGTTTAAGATCTATCTTTATAACTAAATTTGACTAGCGCATTGAGTAAGGAATCAGCCAAATTAATTGTTACTTTCCAGTTACTCTTATAAGCCAATGTCGAACCGAAAAGTGTTTCTTGTAAACTTGAAAAAAAACCACTTCCAGACTAGAAAGGTTTTGCCTCGCTCATTAGCTTTGAAGATAGACCACGGGACATATTATATCAAATACAATATGTTCCGATGGTGGATTTAGGGGTGGGAAGGGTTGGCGGAACATCCCCCCCCCCCCTACTAGGGATTCGACACCCGGCCGACCCAAAGGGTCCCCCCTTTGATTTTTTTTAAAGAAGTTTTTCTAAAGGCGCCTTGGGCGCCAATAAATACTATCTTTGAGGGAGAGCGCGCGCCAAGAAAAAACGCGACTTTTTTGGCAAAACTTTTCAAAAAATGCCAAAAAACGGCTTTTTTGACCTGCTTTTTCAAAAATTTGTCTGCGGCGCACACAAATTGTTCCAAAACAGGGACCCTTTACCGATTTAGAAGAGCTCGGAAAATTAATTTGGTCGACTTAAAAAAAAAGGTTGTCAAAATTTTTGTAACTTTTTTGAAAATCCATTCCTCCACCCTCCAAAAAACCTAGATCCGCCTATGATATGTTCGGTACAGTTTTGAAAAGATAGAGTTTACAAATCCAAGGTGATAAAAGTTACCATACCACTATTTTGTTGGAAAATTCAATTGAAGTTCTGGCTGGTTACTATCATGGGTTGAAACTTTCTAACATAAATGCACTATATCGTGAAAGTGTACTTATCAGTAGAGTAATGACTTTCTTTTTATTTCTTCGCTTATCAAGTTATTTCAACCTGTCTGAGCTTCCCCCTCAATGTGTCCCAGTCGTCTGGACTTTGTGTTTTGTTGAATTAGTTTCTTTGTTTTATTATTTATTTGTATTTATTTATATATCTTCGTTGCAATGCATTTACAAAAGAACCTGATTTGCTTTCTCAATGTCCCAATTCATGAGGTGGTCAACAGCAGAGCTAATTACCTTCTTAAAATCATCAAAATCTCCAAGGTTTCCCCATGTTCCTTATGCCTCTTTTTTCTATGTAGGCTTACAGATTGAAGCCAAAAACTCTTTGAAGGCTTGGATTTTCGTGTCTGATGAATTTGTTTCTTATTTCAAGACCGATATTTGGAAGAATATATTCCAGTTGAGGAGATGGGCTATTTTTCGCTTTCTTTTGCCTGTCCTTTGACAAATATCGCGTGCCTTTGAATTGATTACTTTTAGATCCATCATACTGCTAATCGTTTTTCTATTCAGCTTTCTTAGCATGAACTTGTTTTCCGGAAAGGCTTTCCTGGTACTTCACACAAAACAAAAACATGGTTAGGAATCTCATACGCACTTACTTCCGTTGTTGAAACGGTCAGACCCTTGCACTCTGAACAACATGCCAGTGTTTCTAGCCCTCTCGCAAAACCGTCTTTTATGGTTGACTTAGGCCAATTTCAATGAAAAAGTGTGTCTCAAAACTGCTTCTCATATCCCAGGTCGCTTCCATGAAGGCTACTCAAGACAGTGTGATTACTGTTTTCTTTTTCTAATGCTCTCTTTGATGTCGATCCAAGTCTTCTTCTCTCAACTTGCTCGAAAAGCTGTTCTTAGGTTTTTTTTCATTTTTCTTCTAGGAAGCGATCAACTTCTATCGATTTTTCTTCAGGATCTCTTCTCACACAGATACCGGAATACCGGAAAAAAACAACGTAAAACTCTTTGGTTGGATACCATGATTCTTTGTTTGATTTAGGTCAAGAATGCATCAATCTGATGCAACTTAACAAACTGATCGGTCTCAGCGCTAAATCATACTCTTACTCTTTCTCTAAAGCATTCTGATCCCTTTTGAGATCCTTCCACGTACCTCCTTCTATAAGGAGTTTCGTCCTGCCTGCAATCCTGAGTTAGTTACGGCCCTATCCGGTCTCTTCGCATCTTAACAGCTAAGTCCAACGGGGCCCATGTTCCACAATTTTGGATTAACTTTTACCTATGGGCAAAAACCTCGCCAACCAATCGGTCTTCCAATTTGCTGTTGAATACAATAGGTACAAAGCCAGGTACTTAATCCCTCTGCACATTTTTGCTTCCATAAGTTTAGCTTTGAGTAATCCAAGTTCACGCAGTGGTTTTTGATGAGCCTGCTCTCTAAAGTCAAGGATGACATATGCGACCGCTTGTCTGTAAAAAAAATGTCAAGAGCTCCATTTTTCTGAAAAAGACATCAAATTTAATTCCACATCGGGTTCAAGTCCGCTGATTACGGCGGTTCTACGCATCATTTCAGCTACGCATTGTTAATCCTTGATTTTTCTGTTCCAGTAAAAGATATATTTTCAATGTTTTTACGGTAGGGATTCTCGAGCTGCTGGTTAACTTTTCTTTTTATGGTCCCTATCAACTGCTCTGGGTACATCAGCGAAAGAACCAGTAAGCCAGCCGACCATAAAATTTTTAAAGTTATTCAGCAGCCCATCCAGTCTCAAGTTTGAACATCGTCTGATAGGAGGAAGACGGGTTCTTGTACGCAAATTTCAACTACATATATCACATCTAGTAAGTCAGTAGAAGTATAAAAGTCCAATAAATCAGTGGTTGAATCATCTCATACAATTTTTGATCATTTGGCACGATGCATGAGGAAATCTGAGGACAGCGAAAAGATGAAGGAGGGCTCCCAGCCAACAGTCGTTTCGAGTGCACTACTAATGACCAGCTTGTCCAGCGAGAACTGGTCCAGGAACAGCCGACTCAATTCTTGCATAAGCAGCAGCAGTTTGGCACTCTTATTTTTCTCACGTCCAATAATTTTGTTTCAATGAAGTACCTATTTCTCTGAGCATCGCAGTTGCATGATTGAGCTCATCATCGCACAGTGAGCTCGATCTAGGTGACGAATTTAAAAAGATATTATATCGCCATCACTTCCGAAAGTCCGAAATCGTCATTATTTGATATCACATTGCACCTAAATTAGTGATAATGCTGACACTCTCTTTTGACATGATTAGTATTACCTCACGTTTTTGCCAGTACGAAATGATGTGTTGGATATCCACCTTAGCAAATATAAAACATCCAAACTGCATCCATAAAGAATTTCACTCCAGAACCAATATTTCGATGGGCTGACTCAATCACATAGGCTCTGAATATAGTCATTGGTCCCAGAGATTGCTACTTTTTCTGAGTCCACGTTTGTGAGCATCTTCCTTTTCCAAACTCTATCCATCGAATTGGAATGCGCCTATTGGAATCGTGTCAAATTAGGCGAGGAAGCCATCGTCATTGTCAAATCTTGCTCCGTTCGTCAATGCTTTCGATAGAAGTGATGGGAGGTTAACTACAATCAACAATATATTACCAAGGTCGTTGTGATCTTCCACGTTAAAGGCCTAACTTCATCCTGGGTTGCTTGCGCTTTATCATAGTGGTTTTCCAGCAAGCGTTGTTGGTATTCAAAGAGTCACTTTCTGGATTTCTTTCTCCGGTTTTTGGGTAAAGGCACACGACAAAATGATCAGTTTAAACTTGTCTAAAAACTTTTTGAACAAGCTCACCTTCAGGGGCGGCTCCCACTGTGTATATTGTGTCACAATTATGCTTATAGTGTTGTTCCTGCCAACAAAGCTCACTGCAATGTTTTTCCCACAAATATCGAGTTCCCTAATCTAAATAAAGGGAATTTGGGGCTCTGGCAAAGATGAGTATCGTCACATGCCAGCCCGTACTTTTATAAAATAAGATAAAATTTTTTTGAGGAAAATTCAATAAATTAGCTCGGGAATCGATTTAATTGTGCTCTATCAGTTAGAAAATGGCCCGTACGAAAAGCGCTCCCCTATCAGAAATCATCATGTCAACGTAACTCAATCTCATTTACATGTCGCTTCGCGGGATTATCTCTTTATGGTCTGTTTATTTCTTTAAGATTAGAGTTTTTCGGAATAAATCTATGAATGACTATTTTGTTAGACTATTTTATTTTGAATGACAAGGAAAAATTTTGGTAAAATTCTATCAATAACTATACATAGATAAATACAAATCTTAAACCTTTAAATTCAACATGCATTGACTTTCAACATACATGAGGCAGATTGAACACAATTATTACGCTAAAGTGTCAACCTCGGGATGCCTGTCCCGAACATGACGCGTGCAATTAAATCCACAAAGCTAGACTTAGTACAACTATAGCTAAACGATATACGTTGTGCCGTGCCACACTTAGCGCTATACATCTGCAAAAAACTTACAAAGTGTTTTAGGACATGTTAAGCTACAATTATTTTCACAGCTTCAAAGTTCGTTTTAAAATTTTTAGAAATAGAACTTTGGTGTACTCTTCGCCCTTAATACTGGTGAGCTATCCAATTGTCCTTCTGAAAGAAGGATTGAACTGTCCAGGGAAGATAAATTTGGGGTCCTTTCCTCTACGGCTTTGATCGATCGTCTGATTGGGCTGCCGAAAAGAACTGAATCTTGTGATAGTTTCGTCCAGATGACCTTAATGTCGCTGAAAAGTTGTCGTTTTGGTCGCCTCTCGGCTGAACTGGTGGCTCCGCTGACAACATGTGTGATCCGACGCTGAGGCAATTGGCTTTGCATCGTGGTATTCAGGAATTCTCTTCACCAAATTCGGACAATGTGAGTGTTTTGGATGTGAACAGGATTGGAACTCGGCTTCGGATATAATTGGGATGAAGTCGTCTGATTTCTTATACAGGTTGGAGTGTTCGGGCGTTCTGAACATTTAACCACTTTTTTTCACGGAACCAGGATGTTCAAGCAAGGTTGGAATCAACTATCCTTAGCTGGACAAAAAAACCACCAAATCGACTATTTTGGCTGCTTTGCCTGTTTCTTTTTTTCCTCCGTATTTTTGAGCTGTTCGTCTGGAAATGATGGGCCGCTCTGGAAAATTTTGGGAGCGAACATTTGGAGTTTGGCGCAATACGTGGGTCGTCATCTGAGGACGAGAAAGATGGCGGCTGGTGGGTCCTTTTGATGGAGGTCATTTGGCCTGCGATGAAATGGAGGGAGAAAATTTGCCTAAAAAACTAGAACTGTTAACTGATTTAATCTGAAAGATATATGGTTCTTCCGAATAACTTTCCCCCTTGTTGTGTTTGCTGTGTTAATTAGATAGTTTGTTCGTAAAACTTTTAAAAATAGGCTTTCCAATTTCGCGATCTAAAAACTTCCAGAAAACTTCGACCCCCTTGGGTTTCGATCGAAAAATATCCTCAGTCATTTTCTGTCTGATATTGGACTGGCGCAATGCATTTGTAATTCTCCAGTTGCTGAGCTTAGATCAAGTAGAAGTTTTAAAAACTAAAGCGACTAAAAGGCTTTATTTTTTTACCAAAAATTGGTGCATTGGATACTGCAGGTATCGATAATGTTCTTGTGAATTTCAGGCCACCAGATGTGTTGGGCGGCGTCTATTGTGGCATCTGGGACGGAGAAATCTTTATTTCAGATAGCCAACACTACTCGCTCGAGGCATTATGGTTTTGCGAAACGGTTGTAGATCACAAGAATTCGAGAATGACCTCAACAGAGTTACGGTTTTTTTGTAGGAGTTGATCCTGTTTATTCAATCTTAATCTGCCGCACTTTTTGCTCATCTAATGACTTTTTACAGTGGATCCTCTGAATTAACTTCGGCATGGACATCTGGGTCAAATTTTCTGTCAAAACCTGGTGTGGTTTTCTGTCCTCCGATATTGCAGACTTATGTTTTGCCGATTTCTTCAAGACTGAGTGACACTAAGCATATTTCGCTGAACGTAGTGTGAAAAGAAAAGTCGCGTACTTCTGGCGGAAGTAGATAACCTTTGGTTCAATTGCTTTCGTTTTGACATCTTCCTGATGGTACCCGCACCTGGGGTCTGAATGGACTGAGAACTAGATCGGAAACTATGTTTAGTAAACGCTAAAAATTTTCATCAAGGTGTGGATGTCGAGTTTGATCGAGCTACTCCTTAATAAAAACTACTCTTGAAAAAAATTTTGGATTTCAGTTTTTTTCTGATGAATAAACTATCCCTGTAAGACATGATGAGTAACTTCGTATTTAATGAGTGATTAAATTCCTGAAATTGCAAAAATTATTCCGATTGTTTGAAAAGCCCGGTTCATAAATCGATGCCATCTAGTTGAGATGATGATCCAATAAATCTGAACTCAAAAAGATAATGACTGAATATTGGAATTTTAATGTCCTCTTGTGTACTGATGCCAAAAGAAAGGCTGCAACTGAATTGCTTCATGCTTTTTTAAAAATTCGGTTGCCCTCATGCGGAGAGGTTCTAGTTTAAAAAACTAAATCTTATTGCAGGAATTCCAACGCCCTCTTGAAAATCTTTACGAAAATCAACACACGAATATGATTGGTTAAAACAAGATGATGTGAATAATGTGCCCTCTTGCTGAGAAACGTTGGTAAGATTGGTTAAAAATATTGACTGCTCTGGTTTTATGGTTTATCTGAATTCTCTCTAATATAATTGAGATTGGAAAAGCGAACTAAAAAAACTGGAGTTTTCGGGTTGGTTCAGTCGCAAAAAATGTGATGATAGACAAAAAAAATAGCTTGATGGTAAACATTGCTTGTTTTGTTTGATTCAACAGACCGTTCGAATGATGCTAATTTTTCTATCATATCGCAACTTTCAAAGTAATTCTCGAGAGATTTAATCACAAATTACTCGAGTAGTCTACAAGGTCAAATGCCAATTGGGAGACTGTTATACGATTTACGATAAAAACCGAATAGAAAAGTCTGTCGGCTCATCTAGTGATACTCGTTTGTTAATTTTTGTTTCCGCGGTTGGCTTTACGAGCCAATAGCAAAGCTCTAAGCTCTATGTTTGGTTAAGACATCAGTTTGGTTGCTCAACAATTTTTTCCTAAAATGTTTGCAATGCCATACAATTTCTAAAAGTATGAGCTAGTTAGTGCTTAATTTGAGTTCTTGTTTCTTTAAGAACCTGGAGCTGAACTATATGGGTACCCAGGATTCATCTTTGAGTTCCTACTTAAAAATGGCACCCAATGCACTATGACTAGGGTCACACTTGATCTTGACTTCCATTCTTGGGTCACAGTGGCAAACTTTGACAATCCCGGATTTTGATTTCATCGTATCTTCAAAAGGAGATTGTTGGTCAGTACTTTAAAGATGTCCAAATAGATATGTTTATCTATGAAGAATTGGAAGGAGTTTCTGCAAACTATTTAATATCCACAAGTACCTTAACTGTTTTAGAGTTCTGAGTTCTTTTAAATAAAGAACTGCTAGTACTTTAGATAGTTTAGATTTGTAGCCTTAGTCGTCAACGTCGAAACCCAACTATGATAACTTATTTACAGCAAACTCATGTTTTGACAGTTTTGGGCAAAACCTTCTTTATCAAGCCGTGATAAGTTGGAATCGACCGTCGAATTGTGCTCTGATAAAAGAACTTTGAAACAGTTCAAATATCATCTTGGAATATCATCTTGAAAAACTAATACAACGCGAATATTTTGAATCGTTTTCCCATTACCTTCTGAAATTCTGTCGACATTTCAAAAGAGCGTTGAAAGCCGGTTTAACTTGATAGATTCTTGTACCGGTAACGATGTTAAAAATGCAATGGCTGCTGACGAGGTGGCTGAGTTGGTGTTGGCTAAAACCGTATTTGAGATCTAAACATGTGAATCAGATTTTGCCGGTTGTTTATGATTTATTGATTTGGGACTCTATTTCTTCTTGTTCTTGGGAACAGATTTGACATTTGGTGCTGAGTCCTTAAAAAATTCAGCATCATTAGGCTTTGCGTCTATGGATAATTTCACAGAACCGTCTTTCTTTGGTTGTAACTACTACTGGCGGTACAAATTGATCGCTTGTAACTGAACTGAGTCTTACCAAATCAGCATCTTTCATCAGCTAGTACTTTCATCGCCCACGTTCTGCTGGATGTTAATCGGCACACGTCTAAGCTTTTTTTTTGAATTGGTATAAGAGGTTCGTTGTAGGCCGATTGTACTCTGTGAGTTTGGATCTGCCTCAGAGGGAAAACAAACTCGCTGTGTTTTCTCAGGTGCTTATCTCAATAGAGGTCAGAGTTGAGTTGTTTGAACCACCAGTAAAGTTTGGATGTTTAGGGCAAAGAGACACCTATTTCGGTTTTCCGTTACCGTTCAAGTTGCGCTCTATATTGAACAACTCAATAAAGAAAAATGTAGAAAAAGAGTTCCATGATGAAGGATAAGTTTCTGGATATAAACCACATAGAAGGTATTGATGGACGATTCTGAGATAAGGATCAACGGGCATATCTCATCCACTTGACTGAAACATCTGTTGTCCTTTTATTCATAAAAAAATCAGTCGGCCTGTGTCGAAAGTGGCTTTATAATCGGAGTTGATAGCTCTTAAGGAAATTTGAAATCCTTATTCCAACAAGTGGTTGTATTGATAACCTGTTTCTTCTTAATTGAGTTCAGTTTAGTGATTATTGCGATCTTCAACTGTCCTGGTAACTTCAACACATTTGGGTTTCGATAAAAATTATCCTCGATTTTTGATGTAATTTTCACAGTTTGTTAACTGATCGGATGGGACGGGAAGTGAAGGTTCGCAGATGACAATTTAATTCTTAAGGATGCGGCTAAAATCATATTGATATGGCCTTTACAGCTAAGGCTCACTAGTATATGGAAATTGAAAACTTTTTGGGTCATCCAATCATACGCGGATTTAACCAGAGATTCTAGTAAATTGACTAAAGATGAAGATTCCTTTTTGAACTGAGGTCTCAGTTCTCAGCTTTTGTTTCTCTCTTGTTCAAGAATCTGAGTATTAGCCGGCTTTTGTAATGATCGAGGCGTTGCTCTGCGTTTGAGGCATCTCTGACCAAGTGCTCTTTATCTAAATCAATTTTTATTGTTAGATTATCTAAGGCCAAAGACCATTGAGTTTTTTTAATTTTTTCTTTTGATCTGATACAATCAATAATCGTTTTGAGTGTATCCTGAGTATCTGATGGGATATCTGCCAATTGCAGTGCGTCCCCAATTAACAATTTACAATCCTGCCCCCCATTTGCGTCCCTCATCTGCGTTGCGTCCCACCCATTTTTGTGTGCACCTACCGAACAGAAAATCTGTTTGACGCCACTCTTGTTGCAAAAATTTAATACTAACACTTTTCGAATTGCAAATATTGGTCAGTTCTATTAAATTTGAGATATGGATAACGAAGTATGAATACCGATTTGGACCAGTATCCTTTTGTGTCTAATAATGGACCGGCGTAACCCAGCTGTAATTCTTCAACGCTGAGATTGTATCAAGTAGAAATTTTCAATCTGTTTTACAAAAATTGTGGTGGATACAACCTTTGCAGGTGCCCATATTGTCCCTTTGAGTTCTGGGTCACCTCTGACTTAAAATCCTGATGTAGGGGTCATTCCCCCAAAAAAACTTCGTAATCTTTTGCATCTGCTGCTTGTCTCATGGATTTAACTTTTAGGATCTTCGTTTAAGAAAGTTAAACTAAGACATCTGGGTCGAGAATGCCGGTCAAATCCGGGAGCATCTCCCTGTCATCCGATAGACAGGCTAATGTTTCGCCAAAAACTTAGTGATGTACGCCATTTCTCGCTTATCTCGCCAAAATTATCTACTTTTGTGGTTTTGAAGTTTGAGAGAAAAAACATTTGACAATAGGAAAGAAAGAAAAACACAAGCAGTTTGATATCTTACAATTATGTATGTTATTGCCCAT
Source organism: Symsagittifera roscoffensis (assembly GCF_963678635.1). NCBI lineage: Eukaryota > Metazoa > Xenacoelomorpha > Acoela > Convolutidae > Symsagittifera > Symsagittifera roscoffensis. Next base: position 10,093 of record NW_026971578.1, on the reverse strand, counting down.
TTGAAAAAAAATACATTTCAAGTTTCCTAGATTTTTTATGTCTGGACGAACGATGCTGTTTTGAAAAAGGCTTCTTAGTTACACAAATAAAGC